>NC_057835.1:60480000-60780000 GCF_910594005.1 Cervus elaphus
ACCCCAAGTTGTACTTTGACAATGGACAGATAGTTCAGTAAAGATGAAGTGAAGCTGGATTAATCATGAGGAGAACTCTCATGACAATGAGTCATAGGAGAAAAGTTTGGGGAACACAAGAAGAATCCAGCTATATTAGGCCAAAAGGTGAAGGCCATTTATTGAAGCTCTTAATAAGGAATTTAAAGTAGACCAGTATGGCAACATAGGGGCTACTAAATGCTTCAGAATAATGTAATCAAAGTAGCTTTATAGTTATGGCTTTAATACAAGGGAGATGTAGGACATTGAAAAGGAACTGATGATTTACTAAAACTCAACACTATTACCATGTTGAAAAAAGTAAAGCATTGTAAAGGTGGCTCAAAGAAAATTACAAACCATTAAATTTTCCTTGGAAAGCTGCACCCCCATTCTAAGTACTTCTTAGTTATTAGATGGACTTCCCTGGTGGCTCAAACGGTAGAGAATCTGCCTGCAATACAGGAGACCCGGGTTTGATCCCTGGGTCAGGAAGATCTGGAGAAGGGAATAGCTACCCACTCCAGTATTCTTGCCTGGAGAATTCCATGGACAGAGGAGCTTGGTGGCCTACAGTCCATGGGGTCACAAAGAGCCAGACACAACTGAGCGACTAAGCACTGGTTATAAGATAAACATTAATGAATTTAACTGAGACATACAACGACCTAGAGAAACAAAACTTCAATAAGTATGTCAAATAAATAATTTAAAATGAATGTTTTATTTAAATTAAGTAACTCCTTAAAATATTCACTTTCAAATCTCTTTAACAATTCCATGAGAACATCAGATATACGATACTGTGGGTCTCTTAAAAACAACCTTATTACACTTATTAGTGATATGTTCTCAGACAGGCACCTAAAGCTTTCAGAGCCTTCTTATCTAACACATGCTGCCCAGTTCTGCAAATTAAATGAGACAATGCACTGGAAAACATTGAGCACAGCTCCCTGGCACACAGCTGTTCTATGAACATTGACAAAGGGTGGGAGAAGCAGAGGAGTTTCTTTTACAACTTGAAATGAATTTTAAAGATATACCTCTACTTATAGTAGAAGTGTCTCTCTAGCAAATCAACATAGTAGGGACCTCACCTTGATGATTCCAAATACAAAAGAGAAATGAATTATTAAAGAAATCTCAAGTTTTGAGATGGATTTGGGGTGTGGTTTGGTGATGTAGATTGGACATCTGGAGCTCATGTATTTCCTGTCTCTCTCTAGGACAACAGGGAACTTCCCCGCCTCCTTGACGGGCTGTCCAGGGAGCTTGCTTTGGTCAGTGAGAGGTGTGCAGAACTGATGTGTGTCAATTCTTGTCAGAAGCTAGAAAAACCAGCCTGTGCTTGAGCACGATCTTCTCCCTCTCTTACATGTTGTTTCACATGGAGGTTCTACCAGCTGGGGTCATGAACTAAAGATATCACGGGGCAGTTCTAGGGCTCACTTTCTTTTTTTTAAAAAAAACTTTGTTTATTTATTTTTGGCCCCACTGGGTCTTTGTTGCTTGGTGCAGGCTTTCTCCAGTTGCAACAAGTGGGGGCTACTCTTCCTTGCCTTATGCATACTTAATGTGGTGGCTTCTCTTGTTGCAGAGCATGGGCTTCCGCAGTCACGGCACACAGGCTTAGTCGCTCCTCAGCAGGCGGAATCTTCCCGGAAGAGGGATCGAACTCATGCCCCCTGCATTGGCAGGCAGGTTCTTTTCCACTGCCCCACCAGGGAAGTTCCTAGGGCTCACTTTTGATGAATATGGAACATCATTTGTTTAAGACACTGAGATTTTAGAATCATTTGTTATTGCAGCTTAATGCAGTCTATTCAGAGCCTGGTGTTGCTGCAGTCCATGGTGTCCCAAAGAGTCGGACACAACTTAGGGACTGAACAACAACAAATTCTGAGTGATATGTTAATATCTAGGCTCTTGAAACCATTGGGAATAAAAAGTCTCTAGGTTCTATCAATTCTAGTAGAGACTAAATTTTGAGCCAGTTCAGAACTTGTGACATATTTTCAATAAATTTATTCTCTTCTTTAATATGAGTACTATTGTCATTTTCTATGAAAATCATACAAAAATTTATCCACACACTTGTTCAAGAAGTGAGTTGAGCTCTTCACAGTCTGATTCCAAAATTATCTTTTTTTTTTTTTTGGCTGCACTGCACAGCATGTAGAACTTCCCTTACCAGGGATTGAATGTATGTGGAAACTTAACCACTGGTCCAGCAGGGAAGTCCCCAAATCTGTCTTTCTGATCTCATCGCTCATGACATCTCCCCATGAATCTAACACTTCAGCCACACAGATTGCTTGATTTAAAAAAAAAATTATTGAAGTATAGTTGACTTACAATGTGTATTAATTTCTGCTTACAGCAAAGTGACTCAGTTATACATATGTATGCATTCTTTTTCATATTCTTTTCTATTATGGTTTATGCTTGATTTCGGTTAACATACCATGATCTATTCAGATCCCTTGCTTTTTTATCTTGGTGTTTCTTTTATCTAATGTAGCTTCTTTCTTTTGCCTGCTGTTGAATTTCCACTTCTCTTGATTGCTGTATGATTTCTGACTTTCTATCCTCTTTTCAACTAAAAGCCACACTGCAGAGGTAAGTGCTATAATTAGTTTGTAATCAGAGCAAAGTACTATGCAGTGATGGCTACTGATTTATTCATTCATTAAACAGTTTGTGTCGATTTACTCACAGTTCACAAAATTTTGAACACCTTTTGCTGAGAGAACAGGTCAAAACTATTTGATTCCTTAAATAGAAATTAAACAAGCATTTGTAACTTTTTTTTAAAAAAAGCTTTAGTGTCAGAAGTGTCATAAAAGAACTGAACAGCCACCCAAGAGTCCCCACTGTCCATGGTTTCATTAGATGTTTCTTTAAGAAAAAACGGAAAGTCGACCAAAATCTCAGACAACGAAGAAACTTGTACAGTGAACATTTTAAAACCTAAATGCTATAATTAAAGATCATTTTGAGGATGATTCAACATTTCTAGATATTTATTATTTTCACATTAGCCTGGCATTTAGAGGCCCTACAGACTGATTCAACTTTATTATCACTCATGTAGCCAAATTTGTCTGTTGCCATTCCCTTATATAACCCCTGTCTACTTTCCAAACTCTTCTGTCCTCTGAATGTCCTACACACATTCCTACCCTAGAGTTTACTCACAGCTCCTTGCTAAAGTCCTTCCCTAACTTATCAAAGGGCTCCTGTCCTGCCAGATCTTAATCCACATATTCCTTCCATCACGATGCTTTCCAGCAGCCCACGTGGGCAGCTTCTCCTTAGGCCCTTGCTGCAACTATCACCTGAGTCATTTATTTATTGGATGCTTAGCATGTGATATTCTGCTAATTTTATTATTACTATTAACTCATTTATGATCAGGAATACCATCCTAATGTTTCTGATCCTCATCATCTTGACTTGTACTCATACAAAGCAGACCTTGATACTTAAAAGGAAAACTTCTGTTGACTATTTAATGATGGGTCCTATCCATGAAGGTACCAAGAGAGAGCTCCTTGGCAGGGTTGAGTAGCTCAGAAGATTCTTGGGATTAGCTGTTCTTTGTTGAACCACTTCTTTACACAATACAAAAACTAATTCCCCTCTTTATCACTACAAATCTGGACTATTAACCATCGGGCTCCCTTCAGCCTTCTCCTCTCCAGATAGCGAGAAGAAAGAAGCTTTCAATCTTACAGGATGCTAAGTACTATGTAGGAGCCAATGACAAAAATTAAAATCTAACATCGCTCATAATCATGATGTAGCCTTTCCATTTTTTATTAAAATACCAGAAGATGAAAAAAAAAATCATAGCATCCTTGAGACATCCAAAAGTTAACTGTTAGAAACTGATGGAACTTCCCCAGCTGAAAGGTCACTGAAATTATACTACATAAAGCACTTAATGGCTAGACAAGCAGCAAATAGAAGAAATCTATGTAGTTAAAAAGCAAGCAACTTTACTTCTCTCTTTCCTGTAAACTGCTTCCACAGTATCTTGGGATATTTTGCCTCTACTTTTTGACATGATCAGGATACTGTTTTCTACCTCTATTCATAAGAACATATGTCTATTCAAGGACCCAACTACCCCTTTCCCTAAAATTAATTACCTGGAAAGAAAGCTACTTGGAGAAACGATGTGTGGAAAGAATAAACAGAAGAGATTTGCTTAGGGCACTGCGTCCTTTGGAGGTGAGAACTCAGAGAGGGAGGGACAAGGAGCAGCCTCCTTAGTGCCGCATAGATAACCCAATGAACACTGGTAAGTCACACAAACTGGGTTCTGAGTTCCGCGCTGGGTCCCCAACCTCCCTGCTGTAGATCTGACAAGGACCACTGGACCACTGTTCACGTGACTGAGCGTGAGGTTAAGGTAGAGCAAGCCTGCATCCCAGTTTATGTCTCTAGTATCGGTACACTTGTGAATAGTACACCCTTCCCCTAAAAAGAATTCTAATTGATGGAGAGCAATCACCTTGGTCTCCTGGGAAAAACCAGTTCTGGAATTTCCAATTCTCTCTTCTCATTCAAGGATGAGGAAAAATTTGAATAGCCTAGAAAGTTTACTAAAAACGAAGGAAAAGTGTACACTGTCTGACTTAGAGGAACCATACACTTTTAAAAATGACGTGCAATATGCAACTTTTTCAGAAAGTAAATTATATCAACAGTGAAAGATAGGAAGACATGGAAGTATAGGACAGAGGGGGAAAAAAAGCCATAAGGAATATCAGTGGATGTGCAAAGGTGTCTGGATAGGACTGAAAGGAATCGTTTTAAGGAAACAGCTGTAAAAGAAAAATAAGATTTCTTGGAGGCTAGACAACAGAACTGACACTGCAGGAAGCTAAATCAGTATGCACGCGCACATTTAAAAATTTCTCCATTAGGAAAACAAGGCAAAGAAGGTTTTAGATGGTGCATTGCAAAAATAGAGAAAGAAATCTTATCCAAAAATATAGCTGTATCCAAGGAAGAAAATGAAACAACTAAAAATAACAGAAATAAAGATCCAAAGAATTTACTACATTTCAATAAAACAGATATTTAGACCTAGTCTAGAAAATATTTTGACAGACAGGAAACAAAGTTTTTTGCAAGCAGAGAGGGAAATAAATAGAAAAACTTCAAAGGAACAGGGATAAACATTAGGCTTTTGTGTCCAACAAGTCTGGCAACATCTATTGACATATATTGCTAGCCTTACATGTAATTTTAAATTTTGTAGTAGCTGTACTCAAATAATAAAAACAGAGAAAATGACTTTTAATATATCTAGAACATTGTCAGATTATATAATTATACATAAATTTTAATGAAATACCTAGTACATTATCTCAACTTATATAGTATAAAATATAGTGTGTTTTATAGTACAGAATATATATTGTACAAAATTAAGAAGACATGTGGTCTCATTAATTTTATGCTATATAATCAGTCTATTAAATTTATATGAAATATATTTATAGCTATCTATCTACATATAGATAAATATATATGGATATAAATGTAGTAGTAAAGAACCTGCCTGCCAATGCAGGAGACATAAGAGACATGGGTTCGATCTCTGGATGGGGAAGAGCCCCTGAAGAAGGAAATGGCAACCCACTCCAGTATTCTTGCCTGGAGAATCCTATGGACAGAGGAGCCTGGTGGGCTACAGTCCATGGGATCACAAAGAGTCGGACATGACTGAAGTGACTTAGCATGCATGTATACAAAATAGAAGGCTAAATAAACTGTGGTGAAATCCAGTCATCCCATACTTACTTACTGAATGCCAAGTTTGTATCATGCTCTGTGTCTTGGGGCAGCTGTCTCTTAATTGGGGTATATGAACTGCTCAAAGTACCAGAAGATATTCCAGGATTTCACCTGCATAGGTGATTCAAGGGAATCATTTTCTAAGTTCTCAACAAAGTAGTTTTGTTTTCACTAGTTCTCTCTTTTGCCCTTTCATTCACAGAAGTCCATTTCTGTCTTTAGAAATAAAAGGTACAACCCATTTTTACGGCGCCTCACCGCAAAGTGCTAAAATCCCCCAGCTTGCCAAAACAAAGGGAAAGCTCCAGGATACAGCCTCTGTTAAAGGCGTGTGTGTGTGTGTGTGTGTGTGTGTGTGCATGCACGCGCGTGTGCGCACGCTAAGTCACTTCAGTTGTGTCCAACTCTGTGTGGTCCTATAGGCTATAGCCCGCCAGGCTCCTCTGTCCATGGGGATTCTCCAGGCAAGAATACTGGAGTGGGTTGCCATGCCTTCCTCCAGGAGATCTTCCCAACCCGGGGACTGAACCCAGAGCTCTTAAGTCTCCTGCGTCTACAGGCGGGTTCTTTCCCACTAGTGCCACTTGGGAAGCCCCTCTGTTAAAGGAAAGTGCTTTAAAAGCACATCTGAAATACTGAAGTGGGCTGGGGCTTCTTCCCTCCAGGTGACACAACTCTTGGTAAGGGTTCATGCTTTCTCTATGTATCTATTTAAGGATCAAATTCAGAACAGAGAATAGTGTTCTGGGGACATGAATTAACATGCTTAATTGAATTGGAAAACAAAGTCAGACTTTCTCCTTAAAGAAAATAAGAGTGATCTGGCTGGCTGGCAGGGCAGTGAGGTGTTCTCTGGCAATTAGGTCACCTGGAGATACTTTTAATGAAATGATTGAGCTTGATCTGCAGCTCCAAGGTTTTAACAAAACTATGCTGGGGGTACCCACACAATATAATGAACCTGATATAATAAACACTAGTATTTAACAGTGATAAATTAATAGTAAATTAATCATAGATAAAAATCATAAATAAGAGTAAGTAATCATAACTAACAAGGGAATTCATTCTATTTCAAAATTCATTTATGGGAAACTTGAGAGCTAAGTCTTGTGAACTGTGTAAAACATGGAAAAGTGAATCTTGAAAAAGGACACTGATAGAGCAGGGGTGACTCAGAATGGAAGACATATAGGACAGCTCCTAAGAACACCAGCAGAGTGATGTGGATAATAAATTGACTTTCTGTCCATTTGCTTTCATCCCTAGATGGTCATTACAATCACTGACTCTGGCCAGGTTACTGGAGGTCCTAATGGCATCTTTCAAATAAATGTATGCTCTGTGTAAGGTAAACGTGACATGTAAATTGGGGAAAGTTTTCTCTGCATGTTAAGAGTGGCTGTGGCTCCAGTGAAGTCAGTCATTTAAACTCGACACCCGTTACTTCTAACAGAAAATTATCCAATGAGATGACTCAGTATTTTGGTATTGGCCTCTGCATAGCTATCAAGGCTGTTAAATTTAATTTGAAAATGGAATCCATCATAAAATATTAATCACAAAGGACTGCTGGTATGGAGACACTTATCAGTCTATTAATTATATCATTCATTCCAGTTGGCTTTGATCCTACCCAGATAATCAGGCACAAGGAAGGGTGTAATGACTAATATAGTAATAACATTGTTAAATATAATAACAACAATAATAACTAATATATAATGAGTTTTACTTCTTACTATAAATTGTGGTAAGCACTCTGTATATGTATTAATATTACCTAAAACTCTTCTTTATAAATGTTTTAGGATAAAGCTTCTGCAATTATGGTAGTTGGTGGTGGTTTATTCACTAAGTCGTGTCTGACTCTTGCAGCCCCATGGACTGTAGCCCACCAGGCTCCTCTGTCCATGGGATTTCCCAGGCAAGAATACTGTAGTGGATTGCCACTTCCTTCTCCAGGGGAACTTCCCAACCCAGGGATTGAACCTGCATCTCCTGCACTGCAGGCAGTCTCTTGCATTGCAGGCAGGTTCTTTACCACTGAACCACCAGGGAAGCCCTCTGCAATTATAATCATCCCCACTTTACATAAGACAACACAGGTTCAGGGAGATTAGGTAACATGCTCAATTTTTTTTTTAAGTCGCTCAGTCATGTCTGACTCTTTGCAACCCCATGGACTGTAGCCTACCAGGCTCCTCCATCCGTGGGATTCTCCAGGCAAGAATACTGGAGTGGGTTGCCATTTCCTTAGGTGACAAGTTAATAAATGGCTATTAGAGGAAATAAACCCATGCCTATCCAAGTTATATTATATGATTATAATACATAATATAGCCTGCCTAATAAGCTTGTTTTGTTTATGGTTACACTTTTGTTTTATTTAGCACCAAAGTGTCTATGGTATGTGTGCATGTGTGTGTATTTTTCTTTTTTTTTGTTTATCATTTACAAGACGAGTGAAAAGGCATGGTGATTCTAACTACCACATAATTAACACAGTACATTTATACTATGAGGCATCTCAATTACTATTAGCACAATTTAATTGGTGATTGAGACGATGGTAGTGCTGATCCAGACATCACCATCGCTTGGGTTTTGTAAGTATATAATCTTCACAGATGATAATGTAAAATATTTCAAATTTGAAAAAGGCATGCCTATGCAGAAGAATAAACTAGAAGGGGCTGAAAATGAACTTGGAAAAGTAGTTTGGGATAAGATCATACAGAACCACAAATGTCAGACAAAGGAAGAAGCAGTAGAAAAGAGTAATATAATTGGAGCCAGTGGACTTTGAGTTAGAGGATCAAATTTGACATTTAATAAATGGATGGTCTTTAATAAGTCATCTCTCTACAACTGGGCCTCATTTGTTAAATGGAATTGCTGTGGAGGCTAAATAAGGAAATATATGTAAAAAGTGGGGGGGGGTACATAAACACGGCAAAGTAAGGCATTGGAATTGTGTTTTAATAACAAGCAATGAGGGGTTTTGGGAGGTATGAATTATTGAAGAGTTTTTGAACTAGGGATCAGTCGACTGTTTTTCAGAATTCTTTTGAAGACAGAATCAGGGCAAGGACAAATCATAGCAGCAGAACGTATGGGCTTAAAATGAAAAAATGCATACTTTGTCATATTTATTATTAACACTGGACAATTTTCTCTAAAGGAATTACCAATTTATGATAATCCCTTGCATTCTATTAGTCCCTTAAACTTTGCAAAAGCCCTTTTCAAAGACATTATCTCACTTGATTTTTAGCACAAGAATTCAAAGTACAATTACATCTTGCAATAATGTGCCTGATGTTTATATAAATTCAGATATAATCTGACTGGTGAATAACTTCTATTATCCATCCAGCCACTGTTTAAAAATGGAAGTACACTAAAGTTCTCATTTTCTCAGGGAGACTGAGGGTTATTCTCCAGGATTAACTTTTTTTGCACCAGGCAGAAGTAACTGGCATTAATGAACCCAGAGATTCTTGGAACTACTGTTCCTATTCTAGATGTTCTAGCATCCATCACATGCATAATCATCCCCATTTGATTTTTGATCCAGGCTGAACAATTGCCACCAGGTGGCGCTAAATTGCAGCCAGGGATCCTTACTTCCAGAAGCCAGGTCTTAGAAGTCCCAGGTAGCTCAGGATGGCTGTGACCAATGACTACATAATAACGCGACCTCACATTTTAGATGACTAGTTGTTGGGGCCCTAGTTATTTTATTTTAATGTTGAGCTTCTTAGTGAGGTTTCATGACTTAAGGTCACACAAAGCTTTACTGACAAAGACAAGGACTCAGTCTCTAGATTGTAGGTGCTGTGCTGGAAAGAGTATAGAACCTGGAGTTGAATGTCACGAGTTCAAGTCCCAGCCTAGCTACTTCCTAACATAAGATGATAGGTAAGCTATTTACCATTTCTGAGTCTGCTTCTGCCACTAGAACTTGGGGCTACTCCTCCGGGATGTGGAAGAATAATGCATCTGATTCAACAGGAAACCATAGTGCACTATGTAAATATTAATGTGACTTGTTTCTCTATGCTCTCATATATTAACAATTTTAATTCTGTTTCTATTCTAAATTATAAGGATAGAGAAAGAAAATACTTCATAATTGAAGCAGTAACTTTCAAGTAAAGCACTTTTTTAAATACAAAAATACATTACCAGTGCCAGAGAACAGTATCATTCCCTTTAACATGTGAACCAACTAGAATTTATTAAGTATCTACTATGTGCTCAATACTGCAGAGGCCATAGAAAAAGCTATGGCATATTTCTAGCCTAAAAGAGCTAAACAATCCATCAGAGAAATGCATATAAGGAAATGCCAATAATGTAAGATGAATATCAGCACACCCTGGAAGCAATGACAGTGTGGTGGTGATCGGAGAACCAGCGAGATAATGAGAACAGGGCAAGGGATAAACGCTCTGTAGTGATGGGGGAAACCCTGCAAAGAGTTAAGAATTTGCTTTTGCCCTGAAGGTTGGATATGATATAAACTGGCAAAAAAGACAGAGATGTTCGCTTCTCTGATTCATCTCTCTGCTTTTCTCGGACTCAGTGGTTCCATTTTGGTTAACATGATCCCAGAAGCACCAAGCAGATTCTTATCAGTAGTTTTGTAATAACTGCTGACCTATCAGTAGGGAATATTGAAAGACGGGCATGGAGTATAATTTTTCAGCAACTTCTGGGCAGGTGCTGCTGAGAAGCAGCTCCCTTTTAAATGTATCAGCACTTCCTCCTTTGCAGTGCATACAAGTTACTCACAGTTTGTATCTGTGCCAGTAAGATGAAGGTAATGCCGGCCCCACACACCAGTGGTAAGATGTGTGATTTCACCCTTGAAGAATTTGACAGAATAATCGACTTTGATGATTAATCCATTCCAACAGGAGGCTCCGCATTGGTGAAGACACATTTTCCGCCTTAAGTGACTACCCTGTTGTGCTGTATTCTTTAAAATCCTTTGGAAGTTGATATACTATAGGAAGGAATAAGGTTCAGACCTTGGGGAATCACTCGGATTCTTTTAGACTGGTGAAAAGCACATGAGGTGTCTGGCTGTTTTCTTTTGCTATCTGGCTTTGACTAAATCAGGAGGATCTTACAGAATATACCCCTCCTGAGAAATCCTTGATAATAAGAGCACATGATCTCTCAACAAGGTTTGGGGAAAGGGAGCATTAGAGTGGCTTTGTGAAGTTATTATTGTTGCCATTTTAACATACTTGACCAAGATTATCATATACAGTGTGAATCACACACATATATACATCCATGTTCATACAATACACATGCATATACCTAAGTAAATGTAGATGTGTGTGTGTGTGTATATATATATATATATATATATATATATATATATAGATAGATAGATAGATAGAGAGATAAAGCATGTCCACTAAACTTTCTTTCCAATAATAACCTAGCCAAAGAAGTAAAGAAAAATCATTTTTCCTGCAAGTACCTCTTCTTTCTGTACTCTGTCTCTCAAAATCACAATTTATTTCAGATTGTGGAATCTTATTGTTTAGAAAGATAATGTTTGAGAAAAAAATATGATGAAGAACAAATGGTTCTCTTATTTTAGAAAGAGCATATAAAAAGCCTACAGTGAATGAGAAGTTTCCAGGTTCTTTGACCCCAGTTCCAGAAATTCTGAATCAGGAGCTTTGGTTCAAGACCCAAGAATCTCTAGTGTTTATCCCTTGCTGGGGGATCTGATGCAGACTGTCTAAGAACTACGATTTGAGAAGTGTAAGGATAGGCAGATTGGAGTCACTGAGATGCGTAAGTTGGACTTCTGGCTCTATGACTTGCTAATGACATGGTATTGAGCTGGGTGCACACCATTATAACATGTCTACCATCGGGATATAAATGATATGAATAAGCTCAATAGCATAGCTAGTAGTAAAGAGTAGTAAAATGATAAGGATGTGATAGGTTTGGAGTATTTGTGTATGGTCTCAGTCACGCAGTTGTGTCTGACTCTCTGAGACCCTATGGATTGTAGCCCGCTAGGCTCCTCTGTCCATGGTGTCTTCCTGGCAAGAATACTGAAGTGGGTTGCTGTTTCCTCCTCCAGGGGATCTTCCCAACCGAGGGATCGAAACTGCATCTCTGGTGTCTCCTGCATTGGCAGGTGGACTCTTTACCACTGAGCCACAGTTTGTTTAATCATAAGTTTATATTATTTAATTTTAAACAATGGCCATGTTTAAACACGAATTCCCCAAATCCACCCCACCCCCAATTTAATAACTGGCTCTTGTGAGCTAGCATGATGTGGTTCCAGTGTGTGTCTGTATTGGTCTCACACACAATATTAGGATAATACAACCCAAGTTCATAAAATTAATGTGATAATGATTTGCCTTCAAACTATGAGAAAGGTTCTAATTATTTGTTTGTTTACAATCTGTCTTTAAGAATATAAGCTTTATGACGGTCTAGTCTTTTTATTTTGTTTTGTTCATCATCATGTCCCATGTCTATAGTGATGTTTTTGCAATATGGCATTTTAAAATATGTGTAGAAAGAATGAATGAATACCTCTCTGAATACCCTGTGATCCTCACTCCCCTCTCTGGCTCCATCACTTATTCCTTACCTTTTATTTTTTTCTATTCCAACAACTTACCTCTCTCTCCTGGCTCCTCCCCAGGCATTTTCCCATCTTAAAAGGGAAATTCTCCTCAGGTAGTGCCCAAATTATCAATTCTGCTCTAAGAAGCTTCAGTATTAACTAACTTAACCTGATGCTCAGAAAAGAATCCAGTAAATATTTATCATTGCTAAATTAACTTAGGAATAAAATTAAGTAGAAAATATCCTTGTCCTAACCACTTGCCCTCCAGGCAGAAATCTTGTTGTTTTTACAACCCTTTAAAAATATGGAAACTATTCTCCGCTCATAGGACCATAGTTTGTTGATGCCTACATTAAAAGAATTAACTTCAAGGCACTGATGACCACATAGGTTTATGGGGTGAAGGACAAGATTCTAAGAGACAAAAACAACATTAAAAATCTAAATAGACCGAGAGGATTCAAAAGGAAGAGATTAAAAACAGTGCCACAATAATATGTATTGAGTGCCCATTCTGTGGCAGGATCTGGCTTAGTCCCTTGGATGTATTTTCTCTCTAAATTCTCACAATGGCCTTATAAACTGGTGACTATTATTAGAACCACTTTAGAGATGAAACACAAAGATGTTAAGCAAGATGCCTGAGGTCACCAATCTAGTAAGTGAAAGACCTAAGCTTTGGCTTGGGAGTGTGCTCTAATAACCACTTAACACACACACACACACACACACACACACACACAGAAAGATCATTGAGTGTGAAATTCCAATATTTAAAATAAAATATATTTTCTAGGAAGTTTTGAAACAGTAAAATTAAATACTAAGATAATTTATTTCTCTATGTCTCTCAACTTGAAGATAGAATACAGGGATGCTCACAGTTACAGTTCTATCCTTGCATGCATATGAAAGGATGGCCTTCAGAGGGAAAGACTGCCCTTCCCCACCCACTTTCAAAGTAGGCAAGCTTATGCGACTTGTTTTGGCCAATGGCATATGACAGACGTGATATGCCCAGTAAAAGCTCATTTCCAACAGGTAATTCATCGCATCCGCTTCCTGCCTGCAAGTTCCACAGTCCAGGATTCTTGAGTGAATACAGTGGACAGAACTGCCCTGATGACCACACGAGACAGGCTGTATCATTGAAAATCAAAACTTGGTTTTTCAGACCACTGAGATATGGAGTTGTTTGTAACTACAGTATAACTCAGCCTTTGCCAAACACTACACAAATGTCAAGAATGGTTTTCTATTGTAGTTGGGTTTAGGAATGCTTCTTCCTCAGAAAAATGGCTCAAACTGAATAACGTCTAAAGAACTTTTGCCGTCTTACAGTAACAACATATAATTCTGCTACTGTTGACTCACAAAAGTATGTGACCTACCAAGAGGTAGGCAGACTTAAAATATAAGGCTCCAAGTTCCAGTAATGGATAAAAAGGTTAGCACAGATCGAAAGCCTGTGAGATGCTTGGATGTAGCCAACGTCTGCAAACCCTCCAAAATGGGGCTGAGTTTTGAGTTTCATAACGAAATCCAAAACCGTAGAAAAGAGTTTCACATTTCACCCTGAAAGTTTCATACAGCTAAAACTTTCATATCTTTTTCAGGTATCGTACTACAAAAAGTTCCTAAAAATCTCCCTTAAATAAATAATGACTATAGTCCCATCTATTAAATTCAGTATAGTCTGCTGTTCTTTGTGTACAGAGATAATATCACTGACTTACTCTCAGTTACGTATGCACTCTCAGTTAATATTTATTCCTGATTGGTCCTGCCCCATACTTTATTCTCCCCCAAATTTTAAGTATTGTGTACATAATTGGATACATTTTTGAAAAACATGGTTGGGTTGAGTTTCTTGGAACTGAAGAAGCTAAGATACCTCTGGTGTATGAATCTCTTGATTATAGCACCATTAGCTCCATGTTCTTAACTAACCAGGTGACTTTTAGAAGAAAAAAGAAAACATGGAGAATACCAGTATAATCCTTTGAAGAACTCCATTAAACTATATATAAGGGCATGTAATATAGAATATCATTAAAATGAGCAAAAAGTAACTAAGTTTTTAAACTTCCATGACGTTATATTTGATGAGTAAAAATACTGTGTTCATTGATTTACTTCAACTCAAGGGCAAAAATTCCTGAGTCATGTCTCCTCAGGAATAACATTCTATGCCTCTCTCTTAACTTTTATAATATGTAGCACACTGAAGAAGCCAACCTTGTTCATATGCTTCCATTTATCACCAAAAATGGAGCAACTATTTGATCCACCATGACATGCATACTCTGAGCCCCAAATTTTGTAATAAAGAACAATTCCAGTTAAAAGATATCCCTACTATCATGTAGAAGTTGTTCTTTATGATAACAGTATGAAAAGGGAAGTAAGTAAATCTAGATTTTACTTTTTTTCATCCCTGTTTCAACCCATGGCATATGCTTGGAATATAGCAGGTATTAATTATTGTTTGCCCCAAAAATGACTTTCAGCAAAGTTTTTTGATTCTTCTTGTTCCATAATTTCAATATATATAAAATGGATATAAAAGCACATGTCTCAAAAAATTACTATGCCATTAAAAGAAATAAAGAACAAGAGTAATGAAGCTCTTTTTAATTAGTAAAATACAAAATTAGATATCTTTATCACACAAAATCCTAAAATGACTAGGCCTGAACTATTATACACTATTTTTATAATAAATATATTCTACAATAATTCTTTAATTACTATAGTTAGTGAAGTTTGACAGTACAGTTATACTCTTAAAAACCTAAATGAGCCCAGTTAATCCAACTTCTACTTCTCGTGGATTGGAAATGTGATTCGTAAAGTGTTGTCCAGATTGTCAGACTTCTCCTAACGTTTAAACGAATTGACTCACTAGACAACTACATTTCCCAACCTCTCTTATAGTTAGACTGGAGCCATGTGACTAGTTCTGGCCAATGAGCAGCAAGCTGAAGAGGGGACTATTATCTTCTCCAGGCTAGCTCCTAAAACTTTATCCAAGAGCTTAATCTTTGAGTAAAGCATCATGCCAAGATAGAAGAGGGCTTACTCACTGAATGTCTATGAGGTAAAGTGCCTCTGTCTCTCGCCACTTCCGGTGAAACACATTTGATTATGGCAAAGTGTCAGTTTGCAGGGAGTGAGAAATCAGTGTTGTGGACACAGAGAACAGACAGGTAGTTGCCAAGAGGGGGGTGGGTTAGAGGAAGGGTGGAGTGGGAGGTTGGGCTTGGCACATATAAGCTTTTATACGTAGAATGGATAAATGATAAGGTCCTACTGTATAGCACAGAGAATGATATTCAATATCCTATGATAAACTATAATGGAAAAGATTATTTTAAAAGTATATATATATATACATATATATATATATATTTACGTACAACCAAATCACTTTGCTGTATAGAAATAATTAACACAACATTGTACATCAACTATACTTCAATTAAAAAAACTTATTTGAAAAAGTTAAAAAGAAAAAAAGTGCCAGAGTATTAATCATAATATAACTCGACTCATTGTTTCCTTTTTGAGAGGCAGGCTACAAAACAATGTCACCTGACTATATCTATGTTTAGTAACAGCTCATTTACATTTTTGGAGAAGGAAATGGCAACCCGCTCCAATATTCTTGCCTGGAGAGCCTCATGGACAGAGGGGCCCCGAGGGCCATGGTGTCACAAAGAGTTGGACATGACTTATGACTGAATGTTTACATTTTAATACAAGTTCCTTAACTTGTTATTGATGAGTAACAAACAGGTCACCAAATGGCAGGACTCCAAGGCCATATACTGAATAGGACTGATGTAACCAACTCTGACCAGTGGTAGAGTTGGAGCTTGTAAGTACAGGTTATATGTTCCCTAAACAAAGCTCATGCTAAATGAGGTACATCAAATTGCTTCTTTATAATTCAGTATTTTTCTTAATATGTGCCAGTTTATGCTTGTTGTCTCTGACTAACTTAACCAAACTCCCTTTCACTCTCAAATGGTCCCATTTTATATGTTACATTATTTGGCCAACTTTACCTAAAAGAACTTCTTTTCTATGCAGAAATAAGAAGTCTGGGTAAGAAAAGATTATAAATAATTTTTGTTCACAGTACTAGCTAGTATTTTTCATGAGAAACACTTATTAAGTAGGTGATTAAAACCAAGGGGAATCAGTAATTTATTTCTGCTTCACTTAGTACCAGGAGCATAAAAAGTGAAAAAGGCACCTTTGGAACACTTGCAAATATCACAGCTCCACAGATAAAATAAAATGAGAAATATTTATATTGTTTCAAAGTAATCCCTTGGGCATTTTTATCAGGTTGACTAAAATGTGATTTTACACAATAGTCTTCATTTTACTGTTATATACTTAATGCACTGATTCTGATTTGTGTGTTTTAGGCACTATTAATAATCGTGAAGTTGCCAAATTCACCTTTCTCAGGGACTTAAACTTTTCAGAGTACCTCTGTATGCTTAGATTGGAAACCTTTTAGAATTTTTGAGGGCAGTATACCAGTTGGTCACTGGACTTCTGTGTCTTGGCTTTGCCTTTTTCTCTTATCTAGGCCACAATGCCTAGTATTTTGCATATTTAATTAAATTATTTGATTTGGCCACCCCAGTGAATAAAATGGGAGATAACTGCACATGCACACTCATACACACACACACACATACACATAGGATTTCTGAAGATTAAACGAAGCAATACGTGTTAAGGTAATATATGACCTGAATGGGGTATATAAAGGTGAAGGCTGCATGTAAAATAATTCATTACTAGATTTGAGGTCACTTATTTCACATTCTGATGAAAGGGTTATCTAACAGGAAAACAGTCCTGAATGACTATACGTGGTTCATGCTCAGTCATATCCGATTCTTTGTATCCCCATGGACTGTAGCCTACCAAGCTCCTCTGTCCATGGTCCATGGGATTGCCCACATAAGAATACTGGAGTAGATTACCATTTCCTTCTCCAGCAGATCTTCCTGACCAAGGGATCGAACTTGAGTCTCCTGTGTCTTCTGCACTGGTAGGCAAGTTCTTTACCCCTTATTGCTCCCCAAGGGGAAAAAAGTAACTTCTCTGATTGGTGAATTTCAGATAAGAAACTGGGTTCTGCCACCCCCATTCTTCCTTCTCTTGAGAGCGACCTGGCCCTCAGAGAGCAGACCTCCAGGGCCCCTTCATGCCCAGGATGATCAGCAGTTTTTCAGTGCTTCCTGTAGTTCCAAGGGTAAATCCACCTAAGTCTTGGATGCATTCTGAGGCAGCCTGATTGGCTAACACACCTACACCATGATCTTCAATCATGCTATTGCATTAAAACAGCTATTCTGATTTTTCATCTGACAAATGCCATGTCTGCCTCTCAAAAGGAAAGGGGGAAAGACATGCTATTTGTTTGTCCTTGCAAATGCCAATAGAAATAAGAGACTTAATATAAAATGTAGATATCATACACTACAGATTGATACCTTATTATAGTTACTAATTTATTTTGTACACATAAAATAATCCTAAAGTTAATCTTCTTTGTATATTGCACAAACATAATGCTTTCATTTGATTTTCCACTAAAAATTTATGATGTCTCCAAATAAATATGGCACTGAATTAAATATCTTCATATAATTTATTAATTTTAGATTCAGAATGTATCAGTTTGGAAAACACATAAACAGGTAATTATACTGATTTAATATGGCAACATGCTTGGACTAGCTCTCCAATATTATTATCGTGATTAAAATGTAATCTCTTAATTGAATACTGACTTAGAGTTCAGAAACACTTTCTCATCCCTGATCATTTGATCCTGTCATTTGTCCAACACTGGACCAGGCTGCCTGTGGTAAATGGCTGCAGCCACAAGTCATTGTGGACAGACCATTGGCTCTTAGGAGAATCCAACATACAACCCGAGCCGCCCCAGTTTTATGTGCTAACCAGTGGGCTAAATGGTCAAGAGGGAGACCTCATCAGAAGATAAAACAGGATTCATACAAGGAGTACAGGGCCTCGTGGAGTTGAATTGTAGTCCACTTTCCCAGATGAGACAGCACATCTTATCTAAGTATTGCAGATGTTTCTCAAATGACCCAATAAATATTAGAATATCATCTAGGTAAATGAGGTAAATATGTCATTGGAATCCTGCAGCCTTCCATAATTAAATGCAACACACCAGCTACCTATTTTCTTTCTAGCAAGCTAAACTTGGCCAGCTTGAATTGCCAACATATTCTAATCATGTTCTTTCCTAAGGAAACTGGGATGTGTTCACCTTGGCAGGGGTGGAAGTATGGAGGGAGAAGGCAGTTACCTAATTAACATGATATAACTTAATTAATTCTGCATCCTTAGAGCATGGATGGAACCATGGATTTCAAATGTAAGATATCAAATCAATCAGGTTAGAACTCTAGAGCACATGACGTTTCATATATCTTTTATGTCCATTAAGCTGCATCCAATTTCCTGACATATTCAGGATTTAGGAAAGGTGTGTGCTCAGTTGCTCAGTCATGTCTAACTCTTTGTGACCCCATGGGTTGTAGCCCATCAGGCTCTCCTATCCATGGAAATTTCCAGCCAAGAATACTGGAGCAGGTAGTCATTCCCTCCTCCAGGGGATCTTCCCGACCCAGGGATTTAACCTGCATCTCCTGCATTGGCAGGTGGATTATTTACTACCGGGCCACCAGGGAAGCCCTTAGAAAAGATAGTTCCTATAATTTTTGTGGATATAATGTTATCTAAATATATGTATGGGTTTCCCTGGTGGCTCAGATGGTAAAGAATCTGCCTACAATGCAGGAGACCTGGGTTTGAACCTTGGGTTGGGAAGAACCCCTGAAGAAAGGGATTCTTGCCTGGAGAACCCCATGGACAGAGGAGCCTGGTGGACTAACAGTAAATATGCACAGGTTTATTTCTGCCAATTTCGTAGTGGTGTAGAACCCATATAAAACCAATTCAACAAACAACTTTAGGATCTTCATTAGCTTTAGAACTGGGCTGTCTAATTGAAAATATTTGTTATTGTTCAGTCGCTCAGTCATGTCCAACTCTTTACAACACCATGGACTGCAGCATTCCAGGCTTCCCTGTCCTTCACCATCTCCCAGAGCTTGCTCAAACTCATGTCCATTGAGTCAGTGATGCCATCCAACCATCTCATCCTCTGTCATTCCCTTCTCCTCCTGCCTTCAATCTTTCCCAGCATCAGGGCCTTTTCAAATGAGTTGGCTCTTCGCATCAGGTGGCCAAAGCATTGGAGCTTCAGCATCAGCCCTTCCAATGAATATTCAGAACTGATTTCTTTAGGACTGACTGGTTTGATCTCCTTGCAGTCCAAGGGACTCTCAAGAGTCTTCTCCAACACCACAGTTCAAAAGCATCAATTCTTTGGCATTCAGCCTTCTTTATGGTTCAACTCTTAGATCCACACATGACTACTGGAAAAACCATAAGCTTCGACTATGCAGACCTTTGTCGGCAAAGTAATGTCTCTGCTTTTTCATATGCTATCTAGGTTTGTCATAGCTTTTCTTCCAAGGAGTCTTTTAATTTCATGGCTGCATTCACCGTGTGCAGTGATTTTGGAGCCCCCAAAAATAAAGTCTGTCACTTTTTCCATTGTTTCCCCATCTATTTGCCATGCAGTGATTGGACCAGATGCCATGACCTTACTTTTTGAATGTTGAGTTTTAAGCCAGCTTTTTCACTCCTATTTCACCTTCATCATGACGCTTTTTAGTTCTTCTTTGCTTTCTGCTATAAGGGTGGTGTCATCTGCATATCTGAGGTTATTGATATTTCTCCCAGCATTCTTGATTCTAGCTTGTGCTTCATCCAGCCGAGCATTTCACATGATGTACTCTGCATAGAAGTTAAATAAGCAGGGTGACACCATACAGCCTTGACGTACTCATTTCCCAATTTGGAACCAGTCCATTGTTCCATGCCTGGTTCTAACTGTTGCTTTTTGACCTGCATACAGGTTTCACAAGAGGCAGGTAAGGTGGTCTGGCATTTCCATCTTTTTAAGAATTTCCCACAATTTGTTGTGATACACACAGTCAAAGGCTTTAGCGTAGCCTATGAAGCAGATGTTTTTCTGTAATTCTCTTGGTTTTTCTATGGTCCAAGATATGTTTGCAATTTGACCTCTGGTTCCTCTGCCTTTTCTAAATCCAGCTTGAACTCTGGAAGTTGTCAGTTCACGTACTACTGAAGCCTGAAGGATTGAAGGATTTTGAGCATGACCTTGCTAGCATGTGAAATGAGAGCAATGCTTAAATTGTAAGGTTTTGTTAACCCATGTTTTAAAGTAAAACTAGGTTAAAACTGTGGAGAAAAATGTCCAGATTTTCAGGATTTGTAATGATGGGCCATCTGCATCTGTGTATAGTATATTTCTCCAACATGTTAATCTATATCACACGCTCTCTTCCTTTGCCACACACAAATTGAGCTTCTGCCCACTCTCTATGCATCAGGGACTGTATAAAACTCTGTGTCTTTGTAACTGGAATGTCCTTCCCTGCCATCTACATCTAGCAAATGCTCTTTAACCACCGCCAAACCCTAGGGGCTTCCCAGGTGGCATAGTGGTAAAGAATCTGCCTGCCAATGCAGAAGGCTTAAGAGAGGTGGGTTTGATCCATGGGTCTGGAAGATGCCCTGGAAATCTTCCCTGAGGAGGAAATGGCAACCCACTCCAGTATTCCTGCCTAGAAAATTCCATAGACAGAGGAGCCTGGTGGGCTACAATTGCAGAATCGGACACAATTGAGCACACACACCAAACCCTTTAAACAGTCACTCCCCTCTCCGCTTGGTTTCTATACTACCAATTTTCTCCCCAACATGTGCCACTGTAATTTGTATTTTCATATTTATCTGCGCATTCTTAATTTCAATGTTATCCCTTTCTATGCATTCATTAAAGTCACCAATAAAGTTTAAATATGACTCTTCCCATTTACTCATTCTTTTACATACTATTTGCCCACTAATCAAACCTTATATGTTTCGCCCTCAGAATAACTGACTCATCTTCTAGTGCCTACGGAAAAACCTGGGAAACCTGAGGAATACATGTCCTCGTATTTGTGAAAACACTGTGTTTTTCTGGTCTGAAGTGGACAGCTTTCCCTCTATGTATTCATTCTCATTAGCGCTTAGCATTAGGCTAATAGTCAGTTCTAATACCATTTCATCAGAATGCAAGTTATCTGGGGGATAAAGTGAAGCCCCAGTATTACCCATTCTTCCAGTGTTCGTTTGGTAGCCGTTTGCTTGTTTTCCCTTTGGAGAAGTGTTACAGAGCTGGAGTAACTATTTTAGATAATACTAGGTTTCCTGTGAGTCCTGCCTGTCCTAACCTTCTGTTCTAACATTTGTTCCTTTTGGCTCAACTATGTCAAAGAGAAACAAAAAGCAAGAGAGCTACCTTCACTTTCTACTCTCCTGCTGCTGACCTGGTTGTCAGAAGAGAGAGCAAGGCACAAAGCCAAAACACAAGGCTGTTCTCAAATTCATGACCTGAATTTTTCCAGCGTCAGGACAAATAGGTGGGGGAACTGATGTGGATCCCCAAGCACCCTGTACGTATGTGAACCCTTCTGGGGCCACGGGGTAAGCGATCAACTCCTTCATGGACCACACTGAAACACCTGACTTCCAGTGCAAGACAAGGAGATATTTTTGTCATTAAGGCACCTTATTTCCCTTTAAAAACATCCTCCCAAGGAAAGCTCTGATCTTAACATCTGAGAGGAAAAAGCTGCAAACAAAAAAATTGCATTGATACATGCCTTGGAAAAGATAGATGTGGAAAATCTATCCCAGATCACTACTATTAACACTACGCAGTTAGCACCACCCCAAATCACACTGCAGCATAAGAATTTGTGATTTTTGCAATAGTTTTTACTTATATTTGATAACCAAGATCAACCTCCCTATAATACAGGTGATAACTATTCTTGCGGGAAGACAACGCATGCTGCAGTTATGCATTATGACTAGTGCTTTAGCTATTACTTGTTGAAACCCATCTCTTAAAATCATTGCACAGAAAATGCAGAGAGATGGAAACTTGCTTGTTCTTCAAAATAAAACAAAAAAAGCAAACAGAAAACAAACAAATAGAAACAGCCCTTTAAGAAGCTGAACAGACACTTCCTGTCAAATAATGAACAACATTGTAGGACTGATTTATTCATGCTGCAGCTGTGATTTGATAACCAGTTCTGTGTGGAATTTATTTGTGAAATGTCACACAATCCAAGATGTTTTAATTATGTTACATTTTATCTGAGACTGCTGATTATAAAATGAGTGAATCAGAATTAAAACTGAAGTCTAGAAAAGATGTAGAGACTGCTGTAGTGAAAGTGATTCAAACCTGGAATGTCTGACTGGTGATTTCTGTTTATCCTTTAACGAAAATACTTCTGGCTCAAAAAATACACTTCACTTAAAAAAATAACTGCAGTTTTTGGTTGACACAATTCTTCATTGTAAAAACTCTACAACCACCACCATGAAGACTATGTTTTCAGATACTCTTCACACATCCCTGAGGAACAACCTTGTAGACATATATTTTACACCACCAAATGATGCATGTTTTAACCACCATTTCACCGCTGTTTACATGTGACACTGATCATATATTTGATGTTGGCGTGGTACATACTACGTTTTGCTGAGCAGATTTATTTGACTGTTTAGGCCACCGTGATTCAAGTACTTTTTAAAAATTTTAGATTAATTATATAATATTACTTTACACAAAGTAGTTAAGTTTACTTTTAACCTAAATTATTCAAAGAGAGGATTATATTATACTTTTAGAATAACTCTAGCTTAACTCACCCATTAACAGCAGATAGAAACAGTAAATAAAGAAATTTCACATAATAGATCAAATGTTTGGTGAAGCTCCACTAAATCAAAGAAATGTCAACTGAACTGACTTCATAATATCATTTCAGAATTTTCTATCTTTTGCCTAATAGAAAATCCTAACAATGTGACGTTTGCTTGTTAAATGTCTAAAAACATACTTCAAGCATTAGTTATATAAAACAACTTTTCTGTTGTTTTTCTTCTTTCATTCCAGGCTAAAACTAGGAAAAACAAAATGCAGAAATGAGGAATATTTTCTATTTCCCTATTCAATTTGAAATGTGGTTTATTTAGATGGACTTAGAGATTATCATACCAAGTGAAGTAAGCCAGACAGATAAAGACAAAGACCATAGGGCATCGCTTATATGTGGACTCTTTAAAAAAAAAAAAAAAAGGATACAAATGAACTTATTTACAAAACAGAAATAGATCCACAGACATAAAAAGCAAATTTGTGGTTGCTGGTGCCTGGGAGGGATGGATTGGGAGTTTGGAATTAGAATATACACACTGCTATGTGTGCAGTAGATGGCCAACTTTGACATGCTGTGTGGTGCAGGGAACTATGCTCAGTATCTTGTGATAACCTATGATGGAGGAGAATGTAAAGAAAGAATATATGTGAGTATATATATATGTGTGTGTGTATGGCTGAGCCACTTTGTTGTACACCTGAAGCTGGCATGACATTGTGAATCAACTGTATATCAATAAAAACTTTAAAAATGTGGTTGATTTAATAAACTGCATTCTCATTTAACTATCCCTAACAACAAAACAACAACAGAAGAAAATCACTATTTGCTATAAGAAAGGATCATATAAGGAAATGGCAGGATATAACAAAAATAAAATATAAAGTAAAAAATGGAGATAGTGCTGTCATATCAGAACTGACTGTGATGAGGTCAATAAGAAATCATTTAAAAGTCAGCTGCATTGAAATTCTGGACAATAACCAGCTTTTACATAAGTTACAGGATGTAACAAATCTATTAGCAGGTGTCTAATACATATCATTAATCAAAATAACTAGGAAACCAGTAAGGTGCTATTTTGTGAACCAGATGTGTATATATGTATTTCAAAATTGTAGAAATATAGAAATGTCTGTTAAAATAATTTTTGAACACCTGATTAATTCTGAAATTACTAAAATCAATTCAGGCTAAGTCTTTCTTCATTGAATGCGGATAAAGTAACTTCAAAATCCACAGCCACCGGTTGCCACGCAACCTACTGTAGTATTATGTCAGAATAAGCCGGGCTTGAATTTTCCAGGCTCTCTTGCTTTGCAGACCTGATGTTTTGATACTCTAATGCGTCTCAGCTAACTTCCATTAAGTAGTGTTTCGTGGGGTAGTATTCCAAGGTTAAAATGATTAAATAACTTTTATGGTTGATCAAATATAAGCCCTTATTATACAGTAGGCAAAACCATACATTTTAATTACTTTGTTATCAAAGATCTAAGTATTTACATTTCATTTTTCAATAATAATTCTGAATTTAGTAGACCCTTCAAAAATACCTAAAGTTATTGCTATTTTAAAATATTTATCATAAACAGTAATAAAATTAATATAGGACAATAATAAATAACACTCACAGAATATCAGGTGTTGGTATTTTTATTTTATGCCTTCGTGGAACTAGTTTAATTTTTTGCAGTGTAATGGAATTAATTATGTGAAGGTTTGCATTATATTTCTCACTTTGCAACCATGCACAAAATAAAGAAAACTGATCAATATTTGATCACAGTTACAGTGCATTAATTCAAAGTTAATTTTCAGTGGAATCACTGCCATTATTCACTTTTGAGAGGTGTTAAATGATTATGAAGAAAAACACCTAATCTTTGTAGAAAGAAAAAAATTACATATTTCAAAATAGAGGCTTAACAAAAGAACCACATTATTAAGAAAGAGAAAATCCTTTCAAAATAATATTCATAACTATATGTTTAGAAAAATACTGATTAAGCTTCATATTTTACATCTGAGTTTGTGCAAATATGAACTATTCTCTTATAAAGAGGGAATCAGTGTGAGTAAAATCTCCTTAATAAAATCATCTCTCTTGGAAATCCACTTATTATCAAAATGGAAAGCAATTTAAAATCTAGCCATTAACCTCTAGCACTTATGTAAAAACAGATTTATTAGAATAGAAGAGAAATACCATTTTGGTAATTTACACTATAAATATTTCAAAATAAAAATATTACCTTTCATTTATTACAAAGGAAAGTGAATATGTCAAAATTCACTCACACTTAATTTTAATGGCAAGATGTTCAGATAATTACACCTTATAGAAAGACTGAAATTTGCAATTAAATCCAAATAGATTTAATATTGCTTATGTTTGACATTAGGTAAATTAAACTGCACTTCTCTCTTAAATAACTTATGGGTTCATTTTTACTTGCATAGACCTAAAATCCATTGGCTTAGATCAATGTATTAAAATACCATCTTGCCCACCTCCTCCAGGTCCTCAAAAGACTCTGACAAGGAGAGAAGAAAATGGAACTGATTTTGATTGCATGGGGAATAGAATAAAGTAAAAATACTCTTGATGGAAAAGATATTTTAAATAAAAATATTAATGCACATGTTATCTAAGCAATATTGAAACTGAAGCTTTATAATCTAGTGAAAATAACAGAATCATATGATTTTTATTCTTTTTACTATATAGTAAGGATGGTCAAGGAACTAGTTTTTCCTTTATAACTCAATTCCTCAAATATCTTTTTGTTTTAGTTTTTGTATAATCTATGAACTTTATCCATAATACAGTTAAAAGTTATCAAAAGCTAAACCAAGTTTTTCCAGTTTGGGAATATTCCATTTTATACTGATTATAGCACTGACTTTTCTGTTGTCTAGGACATAATAATAAAATCTCTAATATTATTTCTCATAACAAATGGCCCATGAATTTAAGCAACTAAAAGGTGATTTATTTGATATAAGGTATCGTGGAGTTTTAAAGGTGTTTATATAAAATTTGAAATCCCAAATGGCATCCAACAAATGTATTTATGGTCAACACCCCTTCCACCTCCTCCCCTATCACCTTCACTAATATCTCTCTTACTTTGAGAGCCACTGGCTTAGAATACAAGAAACATAGGAATCAAGAACAGATTACTGAATGAAAACTTGGCAAGGATACCCTGGATCATGATCAAGGGAAAGGTAGAATTCATACTCAAAGGTATTTGGAAATGGTTTCAATTCAAGCCAGGTCAATAGCTGAGACTGAGTAAGTTGGGCATTGTGTGAAAGACACTAAGGAAATACAAGAGAAAATCCATGTTTTCAGACTACATCATGGTCCAGCAAAGAATGTGACTCATATTTGAAAATAAATTTAGGACCAGATTAATCTTCCCCTTCTTGTTTGAAGATAAAATATAAACTCAGAACTATCAGAAACTAGGATGAGACATTCTTCAAGACAGTTCTTAATCTAGCTCTCAGCAGTAGATAAAATTATGTAGTCTAAAATTAGTCTGAAATTACTTTAGCCATTCACATTTAAAAATGTTAAAGCACATGAAGTCTGGGTCGCTACTCTGAAGTAATCTGAGCCACTATCAAGGAAAAAGACAATTTTTAAAATCATAAAGTCAGAATATAAATGTTAAGAAAAATATATCTAATTCTTAATATGCAAACTTTAGAGTTACCAGAAAAATTACGTTATATAGCATGAAATAACAGGATTGTAATGGAGTAAATAAAAACCTAAAGAGAGCTTGAAGCAAAAGTTTAAAGGATATATCATCAAACTTTAAATTCTTTCTCTGGCCTAGCTAAATTACTACATTTCTTGATGCTGTTTGCTCCTCATAGCAATTGAAAGCATATGTAATTTAACAGCAGGCCTCAATCCTTTAATAAGCTGTCTTTAAAATACCTTACATGGATTACCTATCTGTAAATCTGCTTCCCATGCAGAATGTGACAGCATTATGGAAATTGTTAGTTCAGGAGAGATGGCATGTACCAAAGGGAACCACATCTGCACCCTGTAAGATTATACCAAACATTGGAAGTAATCTTTCAGCATTCATAATACTGTAAAATGTATAATTAAGATTAAGGGCTCACTCTAATCTTTATTATGGTCTGCGTATTTCAAATTTGGGAGGTAGGTGAGCCATAAGTGGGACTATAAAGTGTCACTGTGAGATTGCATCTTTTAAATTATATGAAGTAGGTTCTATCTTATAGACTCAGATTATCCACTACGTTTGTCAGATTAGCAGATAACCGTGTGTCCACTGAAAAGGAAGCAGACAATTTCAGATCCAAAAGTTGTTTGCTGATGTGAAAACCAGATATATACATGGTTTAATTTCTTCATTCTAATATTGAATCATCAGATTCTTGGTAACCAATTAATTAACTGTCAGATCATCATAGGTAATCTCTGTCCCAATGTATTTACCTGTTTTGTAGACTTAGCACTCTCCAAACAGATTCAGGTGAGCTAGATCATTAACTAGAACAATAAACCTATAAAAAATGCAACAGTGTGTGTGATT
This sequence comes from Cervus elaphus, assembly GCF_910594005.1. Lineage (NCBI taxonomy): Eukaryota > Metazoa > Chordata > Mammalia > Artiodactyla > Cervidae > Cervus > Cervus elaphus. The sequence goes on from NC_057835.1 coordinate 60,507,999, forward strand.
CACTATGGTGAATTTCTGGAAACCAACCACACAAATTCAAGTAGATTCCTCATGCAGCTAACCTGAGAAAAAGGCCTTGCTGATGTCTAAAACCTGAATCATTTTGGAGATTTGACTAAGGATGAAAAGTTTCAGAGTTTAGTTAATATTCATAAAGCACATATTGGGCTAATTGGTTTTTATCATGTTTCAAACTAAGGCTAGTTCAAAACTACATGCAGAAATTGCTTGAAATGACGTTGTTACTTATTGCTTATCAATACAACGAAATGAAGTTTAAAAGAATATAATGTTAAATTGTCTTTCCAAGAATGTTATCAAGTTAGAGTGGAATACAAATATATTTGTATTTTCTGATAATAAAGGAGGACTCAAAAAAAAGGAGGCAGCTAAGTAAATGCCATTGGTTTTTAATGCATATGTTTGGTGAAAGAACACTACCTGGTATACAAATGACTCTAATTTTTAATAAATCTAGTGGCAAATGAAAGGAAGTGAGTCCACAGGTGAGTGTTCAGAAACAAAGTTGTCTCCTGGTCAGGATTTTCATTTTCAAACTAGTATCACAGAAAATGAAAATGCTTAAAATTTCTGCTGAATGTCCGTGTTGGTGTGTCTTGACTTATCATGCAGGGATCAGAGGTAGGGGATTAAGGAAGAAGATTGGTCATGATCATGTAAAGATAAAATAGGTTTTCTCACAGGTTTACTGACCTAGGCAACCTCTCCTCCTCACTGCTCCGGACATGACCCAAGACAGCTCCATACCTACTGTGTCTCCACTGTGCACCCCAGGATGGTGTGTGGCAAAGACCAAAGGCGAAAGACCTAGTAGAACCTAATCTACTCATTGTGTTCAACACAGGCTCTTATAAAGAAGGGTAGATCTATGTTTGCCTTATGTTCACAGCTATTAGCATCGAACCAGGAAAGATGAAACCTAATGATCTATTAATAACAAGAGTCATATATTAGCAGAAATAAAGTGGGAAAAATAGAACGTAGGCCTCTGAATTAAAGATGAAAAATAAACTAAGGTTTCCCCAGCAGGAAAGAAAATTACATTTTTTAAGGTTATTTCATTTCAATTCCTAATTATTTTATGTGATGAATTCTTTTTATTTCCATAGTGGAAACATTTATATTTGGAAAAGAGAACAAAAAATGGGAAATAACCTAACTTCAGTGCAGAGATGACTTAAAGGTATAAATGTATGCTATGTATTTCTAGTACAGGAACTTATTTTCTACACATCACCTTTGAGCTCTCTGAAATTAAGCCAGCAGAAATAATGTCTTAAGCCCTTTCAATTATGCCTTTGATTGATAGGTCATTCTCATCATATGTGAGTCACTCAGATTTCATCAAGTGTTGTGATATGTAAGCTTAACAGACATTGAAATGTGAGAAAAGGAAATACAACTCCCATAAACCTCCAGATGTAACTCAACTCTAAACATCAACCTCCGAACGAGGCTACTATTGCTTTCCTGATGCTTACTATCTAATTAGTTGATTTCCATCATTTAGACAAAAAGAAGATGAGTTAAGTTTAAAAACCAATTCTGGAGACAACAAAACAAAATGTTAGCCACTCTTGCCTGACTCAGATGTTCTGGTGTTATAGACTGAATCTTATTTATGGAAGGCTTCCCCAGTGGCTCAGGGATAATCTGCCTGCCAATGCAGGAGTCACAGGAGATACAGGTTTGATCCCTGGATAGGGATGATCCCCTGGAGAAGGAAATGACAGCCCACTCCAGCATTCTTGCCTGGAGAATCCCATGGACAGAGGAACCTGGCGGGCTACATTCCATGGGGTCACAAAGAGCCGGACATGACCGAGCACATGTACACACACACAGTCCTTCTCTGTGGAGAGATTCTTGTACATGAAATTTCCCTTCCTCTTCAGATCAGCACTCACAATTGCATATTTTCTTAAAAAATATTAATTTTATCTAAAACATTAAAGGGAGATAGAAGATAGAGGAATAATAGGAATCTTCATTCCTTAAAACATTATCCTATCATCTGTTTTAATGACCTGGCCACATTAAGTTTACAAAATATGACAATATAGTTAATGATTTAGCTCTATTCACAGCTGATCCTGTGAATACAGACAGATCTGGATTCAAATTCTGATTCCACTCAGAGAGGTTCCTCATGGGTTAAGTCGCGATAAAAACGTCTCTTTTGGAGGACTGTCTTAGCAACTAAATGAGATATAATACAAATGATCCATTTGGCCTTCCTGATTCAAAGTCAATCCTCAGTAGAAGTTAGATAGTTTGTCATTATTATTAATATGACAGAATGCCACTTATAAATATAAATCTTTGAAATTTGTTCTGAGCTCGAGGATATAGGGAAATATTTTTTATAAACTATAATTTTATAAAATTATAATTTCATATTAATCTATTGGAGCTAAGTGCAACTTCTCCAATGGAAATTAAATCATATTACTTGGTATAATTATTTAATTCATTTAACTATAATGAAAGGGAGACCTAAAGGCACTGAGTAATTTTAATCATAGACTCAGAAATATTATGGGTAATACCAAACACTGATTGAAACTTCATCAACTATCAAGCGCTATGATAAGAACTTTACATGAAATATTTCATTTAATTTTCATACAACATTTATAAAAGAGTTGCTATTATCATTTTCATATTACAGACAGGAGATGTAAGTCTCTAAGAAATATTATTGGTAATACTAAACATGGATTGAATGTTCTTCAACTATCAAGCACTGTAATTAGAATGGAAATATTTCATTTAATTTTCATACAACACTTATAAAGGAGTTTCTATTATAATTTTCAAATTACAGATGGAAGATGTGAGTCTTTAGGAACTAAAATAAGTTGCCCAATATTTTTATTTTTTAAACTTTTTATTTTGTATTGAGGTATAGCCAATGTTGATAGTTTCAGGTGAACAATGAAGGGACTCATCCATCCATATATATATATATATATCCATACACACACACACACATATATATATGTATATACATACACACACGTATAATGTATCCATTCTCCCCTAAACTCCCCTCCCATTCAGCCTGCCACATAACACTGAGCAGAGTCCCGTGTGCTATATTGTAGGTTTTTATCAGTTATCCACTTTTAAATACAGCAGTGTGTACATGTCCGCCCCAAACTCCCTAGGTATCCCTGGCTCCCATCTTTCCCCCAAGAAACCATAAGTTTGTTCTCTAAGTCTGTGCATCTCTGTTTTTTAAGTAACTTTATTTGAATCATTTCTTTTTAGACTCCACATATAAGGGATGTCAGACAATACTTCTCCTGCTCTGTCTGACTTACTTCACTCAGTATGACAATCAATCGCTATGGCCATCCATGTTGTTGCAAATGGCATTATTTCATTCTTTTTGATGCCCAAGTAATATTCCATTGTATGTATCTACCGTATGACCTTGCAATCCCACTCCTGGGCATAAATCTGGGCATAAAAACATGATCTGAAAGGATATATGTACCCCATGTTCATTGCAACACTGTTTATAAAAGCTAGGACAGGTTATGTGTGTGTGTGTGTGTGTGCATGCTCAATCATGTCTGATGTAGATGCAACCTAAATGTCTATCAACGAGGAATGGATAAAGAAGATTCAGCATAAGTTGCCCAACATTTTTAATGGTGGAGCAATTCAAGAACATTTCGCCACATTTACCAAGTGGAGACTTTAAAAATTATCATGCTTCTTATTCTCTTCCTTGTGTATCTCTTAAACCTCAAGAAAACAGCCAAGTGTTTGATTCACTAAAAAAGAATATTGAGACTTTAAAAATTTTGTATAATTAACTAATAGATACTTTAAAAATAAACTGTGGTTTGATTTAGTGGCAACAAATAAATGCTATAGATATCTATTTAGAGAACATATTGTCAACCATTTGAATTCAGATAAACATAGAAAACAAAACTAGATTTATGACTATAATATATAATTTATTCTTGAGTTTCAATATTTTGATATATGTAAACGGGGTTTCATCTGGGTCTCAGTGCTTTCGGTTATACTTTGTTAAGTTTACTTTACTAAATGTTGGAAATGTGGTCTAGTGGAGCAAAGGGGAAAAAAATGGTTGAGCCCTTAGACCAATAGTGTCATTAACAAATTCCTCTTCCTCTGTCCTCTCTTGGGAAAGGAGTACATCAAGGCTGTATATTGTCACCTTGCTTATTTAACTTATACGCAGAGGACATCATGCAAAATGCTGGAATGAATGAATCATAGTCACAGTCCACAGTCCTGGAATTAAGACTGCCAGGAGAAATATAAACAACCTCAGATATGCAGATGATAAAACTCTAATGGCAGAAAGTGAAGAAGAGCTAATGAGCCTCTTGCTGAGGGTGAAAGAGAAGACTGAAAAAGCTGGCTTAAAACTTAACATTCAAAAAACAAAGATCATGGCATCCCATAACTTCATGGCAAATCGAACGGGAAAGAGTGGAAACTGACAGATTTTCTTTTCTTGGGTTCCAAAATCACTCCTGACAGTGACTGCAGCCAGAAAGTTAAAATATGCTTGCCCCTTGGAAGAAAAGCTATGACAAACCTAGACAGTGTATCAAAAAGTGGAGACATCACTTTGTCGACAAAGGTCTGTAGAGCCAAAGCTATGGTTTTTCCAGTAGTCATGTACAGAAGTAAGAGTTGGGCCATAGGGAAGGCTGAGCACTGAACAATTGATGCTTTCAAATTGTGTTGCTGGAGAAGACTCTTGAACGTCCCTTGGACAGCAAGGAGATCAAAACAGTTCATCCTAAAGGAAATTAGCCCTGAATATTTACTGGAAGGACTGATGCTGAAGCTAAAACTCCAATATTTTGGCCACCTGATGTGAAGAACTGACTCATTTGAAAGACCCTGATGCTGGTAAATATTGAAGGCAGGAGGAGAAGGGGATGACAGAGGATGAGATGGTTGGATGGCATCACCAACTCAACAGACATGAGTTTGAGTAAACTCCAAGAGTTGGTGATGCACAGGGAAGCCTGGTGTGCTGCAGTCCATGGGGTCACAAAGAGTCAGACACGACTGGGTGACTGAACTGAACTGACTCACTGGTAGGACTAAAGGTGAAGCTCTAATACTTTAGCCATCTGATGTGAAGAGCTGACTCATAAAAGACCTTGATGCTGGGAAACATTGAGGGCAGGAGGACAAGGAGGAAACAGAGGATGAGATGGTTGGATGCATCACTGACCCAATGGACATGAGCTTGAGCAAACTCAGGGAGATAGTGAAGGACAGGGAAGCCTGGCGTGCTGCAGTTCATGGGGTCACAGAGTCAGACATGACTTAGTGACTGAACAATGACAAAACATAATTTAGAAAAGGACCACTTGCCAGAGGTTCTAATGCTCCTGGATGGGGGCATAGAAAAAAACTCTGTGGCATCACTTGCAGAAAAATGTATCTTATTATGAGCATTTAGTCATAAATAGCCTTTAGTACATGCTAAGCATACAAACCTGACCCATCTCTTGAGAAACCTATATGCAGGTCAGGAAGCAACAGTTAGAACTGGACATGGAACAACAGACTGGTTCCAAATAGGAAAAGGAGTACGTCAAGGCTGTATATTGTCACCCTGCTTATTTAACTTATATGCAGAGTACATCATGAGAAACGCTGGACTGAAAAAAGCACAAGGTGGAATCAAGATTGCTGGGAGAAATATCAATAACCTCAGATATGCAGATGACACCACCCTTATGGCAGAAAGCAAAGAGGAACTAAAAAGCCTCTTGATAAAAGTAAAAGAGGAGAGTGAAAAAGTTGGCTTAAAATTCAACATTCAGAAAACTAAGATCACGGCATCTGATCCCATCACCTCATGGGAAATAGATGGGGAAACAGTGGAAGCAGTGTCAGACTTTATTTTTCTGGCTCCAAAATCACTGCAGATGGTGACTGCAGCCATGAAATTAAAAGACGCTTGCTCCTTGGGAGGAAAGTTATAACCAACCTAGATAGCATATTAAAAAGCAGAGACATTACTTTGCCAACAAAGATCCGTCTAGTCAAGGCTATGGTTTTTCCTGTGGTCATGTATGGAAGTGAGAGTTGGACTGTGAAGAAAGCTGAGCACTGAAAAATTGATGCTTTTGAACTGTGGTGTTGGAGAAGACTCTTGAGAGTCCCTTGGACTGCAAGGAGATCCAACCAGTCCATCCTAAAGGAGATCAGTCCTGGGTGTTCATTGGAAGGACTGATGCTGAAGCTGAAACTCCAATACTTTGGCCACCTCATGTGAAGAGTTGACTCATTGGAAAAGACCCTGATGCTGGGAGGGATTGGGGGCAGGAGGAGAAGGGGACGACAGAGGATGAGATGGCTGGATGGCATCAACGACTCGATGGACGTGAGTTTGAGTAAACTCCAGGAGTTGGTGGTGGACAGGGAGGCCTGGAGTGCTGTGATTCATGGGGCCGCAAAGAGTTGGACATGACTGAGCGACTGAACTGAACTGAACTGAACCGAAGCATACAAAGTTGCTAAGAGCTGCCCAAAGCATGTAACATTTTTTGACTCTCACAGTAAAGCCATTATCCATAGGGTTTTGCTGTTTCTTCATTGACTTAATTGTTCATCCAAGATGCGCTGGTTCTGTCACTGAGAGGCTAGATTAGCATTCTTTTTCCAGCACGTATTTCTTCTGCTCCAAACTGCATGTTTATGTCACACTTTTATGATGCAAATGTATAATCCATAAAGTGCATTTCCCTCTAATATCCTCATGTCTGTGTTTTTATTCCAACACAAGAGAAGGGAACCACATCACCAAAGTTCAGATCCTTCTCAAGTCATACTAGGGCCATTTGCAGTAGTTGCCTAACTGGCACCTCTGTCTCTGGCCTTTCTATTTTCCAGCCAGTCCTGCACATGGCTAAGATTTTTTTTTTCTCAAAAATTATTTGGAAGATATCACTACTTTGTGCAAATCACCTTTAGCTTTGTACTCTTTGTTTTTAAACTAAAAAAAAAAAAATCTTTAGCCTTGTATTTACACTTCCTAAAACTCTTCTCATTGTTCTTCTTTACTCTCCTATTCATAAACCTCCTCCTGCATACTGGACAATTTACAATTTCAGTTGGTGCTAGTGGTAAAGAACAGCCTGTCAATGCAGGAGATATAAGAGATGAGGGTTCAATCCCTGGGTAGAGAAGATGCCCTGGAGGAGGGCATGGCAACCCACTCCAGTATTCTTGCCTGGAGAATCTCATGGACAGAGGAGCCTAGTGAGCTGCAGTCCATTGGGTTGCAGAGTCAGACGTGACTGATGCGACTTAGCATCAACACAGGAGGCTTCCAACAGATCCCAGAATGAGCATCCTTTCTGTCTGAACCTCAGTAAACCATATCCATACTTCATAGGAAGATGCCAGTTCCAAAATTTTGGCTTTCTATTGGCAGAAGTTATATTTTCTTCATCCATATTCCAATGGAAGGTGTTCTGCTGCTTTCCTGAAGCATTTAACGTACACTTAACTGAATACATACTTGTGCACATTGCATATACAAGAATCTGATCATATAATTCACTTGTAAAATAGTAAAATATTGAGGGCCTGTTATGTGTCCGAATCTTGCATTACAATGGTCTTTAAACAATTTTTCACCCCATAAGGATTTCAGCATGTACCTCAACATATATTTGTAATTAGAAATACTTTAAAAAATATAGATATAAAAGTGAATAGCAAAAGAAGTTCTAAAAATCTATTTCACTCCATGGATCTGATTTTTGAGACCACACTAGCAGTATAAAAATTCATTAAACTGTTTATACGCCAGGTGCAGAGAAACTGTGAAAAATTAAATGAAATGCAATTTGATAAATGCATAATAGATTCATGATTGTATTTCTTTGGAATCCACTACAGATCCTAAAACAGCATGACTTGTACATAACCAACATGTAATAAAACGTTTTTAAATGAATGAAGATTAAGCTGTTGCCTTGATGTTTTTGCCTAAAAGCAGTTTATAGTTTCTTGCCTGGGCAGAATTACAATTCATATTTTTGTACTTTTATAAATAAACAACATGTTTGGATACACTCCTCTGAAATTCACAAAAGTTGTGTGTGAAACACTAGGTGGGAGAGCATTGTTTTTCAGTCAATCACTCTGTGTTCATCATGTGCCAGGAGCCAGTCTTCCAGCACTACTGAAACGGCACTGAACAAGTAACTCAAACGACTAGCCTTGTGGGATTTACATCTTTGTGAGGAGAAGCAGACAATAAACAAACAGAAAACAAACACGGTGTTTTCAGAGTGAAGTGTTAACCAGGAAACACAGCATTGTGATACCACAGAAAATTATAAGGGAATCCTGGGGAGGAAAGGGTGGTCCAAAACAAAGTCAATGTTCACAGCGGAGGGCACATTTGAGTCCACCCTGAATGATGCGATGGAAGCAACTCTATGAACAGCATGGGGAAGGGCATTCATAGGAGAGTATAAGAAATTAAGGAAATGGGAATCAGCTTCAAATGTTTGAGGAAGTTAGTCTACTGGTGGAGTTGTGAGCAAAGTGAGACTCTAGAATTGGACTGGGGTCAACTGACGGCTTCTCTGTTGTCAGCTCCGTGACTTTGGAAAAGTGACTTGCAGGCGAAAGTTGATTAAAACTTCCCTCTTTTGCATGTGAAATGAACTTGAGTTTAACTCTCTACATAGGATCTCTGGTAAACTGATAAAAGTTGAAATGTACACTATATTACTAGTGAATATTGCCAATTATAAAAGTGACTCTTGATTGGTAAACTGCAACTAAGCTGGAAGGACTATAATTAATTCCTGGTGCCTAAAGCTTCTCCAAGTTTGGGGGCTCTGTAACTGACATGTTTCTGGAAACTCCAAGCGTGAATTATTATACGAGAGATACTGGTTTCTGTGGATCCTGAGGCTTTGGACTCAAGGCTATTCTCACATGTGACCAAGGTGAGTCTCATCTCCTTGCACCCGAGTTGCCACATGAAGAGATGACAGGTTGGACTGGTCAATGAACTGCAAGGACTCCCACTGAACAGGAACTCACAGTTCTTGTCCTGAATCCTTCTCAGTAGGCTGGTACCAGGTATGGCCTAGCTAGGGTAGCTTCGGACCCTAAAGCTACCTGAAGACCTTGAAGGGCTGGTCACTGGTGATCATGCTTAACCTCTGTTTCCTTAACTGTTCGGTGGGATAATGACAGCACTTATTCATTTTGAGGATTAAATAAAGTATATCAACTTGGCACAGTGCCCTAGGGTGGCCTAGCATCAATCATATAATTGCAAACTGTGAGTTATTTTTTATTATTAGCCTTATTATGTTTTATAGATGAAGAATCTTAAACCTACAGAGAGAACTGTCTTACAGGGTGAGCTAGCTAGGCACTGTTGAAGTGAAGGATATGAAGATGGCATGTGGGTTTTCCTGGTGGCTCAGAGGGTAAACAATCTGTCTGCAATGCAGGAGACCCAGGTTCAATCACTGGGTTGGGAAGATCCCCTGGAGAAGGGAACTGGCTACCCACTCCAGTGTTCTTGCCTGAGAAATCCCACAGACAGAGGAGTCTGGGATCAGTCCATGGGATCGCAATGAGCTGGACATAATTAAGCAAATTTCACTTTCACTTTCGAAAGTTTAGAAGTGCTCTTGCCTGCTAATCTCAAGTTGACCTAAAGATGGCTCACTGGCATGGGGAGGGTAAATTTAAGGAAGACAAAGGTGATGGGATGAATCATCTATTTCATCTTTTTTTTTCTTTCAACCTGCATCCTCTAGATCACTGGCAGCCTGCCTGCTACTCCACCTAACATGCACGCAAGTTTCCAGATTAAAGACGAAAATATGTCTCTTGGTGTTATAATTTACTCAGTTACATGCATGTCTTGAAATGTTGAAATTAAAACACAAATAAACAAACAAAAAAAGCCCAACCAGAACAGTGCATTCAGTTTCCATCTAGTCACTATTTTAAAAAATGCTCTGCTGAAGAATCCACAAGAGTGTTCAACACAATCACCATCTTCACTCTTCCTCATCACCACCACCACTAACAACAACTCAACCATGCCTCTAATTCATGTTTTCAACTTGGTTTGTCATCAATAATGACAGAGCTGTGATTGTTTGCCAAACAACTGCTTTGTTATGAACATCTTAGTAACCAAATCTTAATAACCCAGTTATTTCCATCAATGAAGAAAAACTGAATTGTATACAATATGTCCTGGGCATCAGTCACAATGCTTATGTGAATTCCGTGTGCAAGCTCTAGGAGCTGGCGATGGACAGGGAAGCCTGGTGTGCAGTCCATGGGGCCACAAAGAGCTGGACACAACTGAGTGACTGAACTGAACTGAACTGATAACTGATGAGATGGTTGGATGGCATCACTGACTCAATGGACATGAGTTTGAGCAGACTCCGGGAGATAGTAAAAGACAGGGAAGCCTGGCGTGCTGCAGTTCTTGGGGTCGCAAAGAATCGGACATGACTTAGTGACTGAATAACAGCAATAACCAATGAAGCCCTTTTAACTGGTAAGCATATTATACAAATATCTATAAAGAAACCTTAACAGACAGAGAAATACTGCAACATTTGAGATTAAAATGTATTAAAGTTTCAGGTCCCATTCAATTGCAACAATGATATCAACATCTATGTCTTACTTAAAAAAAAAGTACAACCTGTGTCTGGATGTAATACATGTTAGGAGGCACAGAGTGAATTGACCTGGCTGAAGTCATCAGGAGGGCTTCCAGGAGAAAGGCGCGCTTTGCCTGAGATGTGAAGAAGTGCAGGAAATGCTTGGGTCAAGGAGGGAGTGGAGGTGAATGGTGACAGAGATGGAGGTATTGGGTTGGTCAAAAAGTTTGGGTTTTTCCACCCAAGGTAACAGGAAAAATCTGCATGAAATTGTTGGTCAACCTGCTGCACAGGGGTGACCAGCATGTGCAAGAGCTCTGGGCAGAACAAAGCAAGACCCTTACAAAGACTGGATAAAGGTCAGCATAGGGGAGGTGGTACGTGTTAGGGCAAAGACACCGCGTAGGGAACCCATTTCAGTACTGATGAATAGCTGGTTATGCATATGCTTCTTTTAAAAATCTTTCCATTTTAAAGTTTTTAGCTTAATAAAATACTTCTTAAAAGTAATTTATATTTGCTATATACATAATAGACAATTGGAATAGTGTCACATATTCATGAAGATCTAGGTTTATTGCTTGAACTTAGAAAATAAGGTCAATTCAAAAATATGTCTTGAAAAATATATATATAAGCATCTAACATCTTTGTTCTGATGAGCTCCAAATGATTTTCTATACTAACTAAATTTATTTTTAACAAAAGAAACTATGAGCTGCAGAGAGCTCAGATAAACAGTTATAGAAAATAAAAATGTCATGCTCAAATTTTACATTGTTTTCTCATCAAATATTTCATCTTTTCCACTCAAAACAATTTGCTTAGTTCAGATGATTTTTCACTTGATTAAAATGAGCTGTGATAATTTTCCTGGTTGATATGACTACTCTATATTTTTAGGACTGCATAGTGTTTATTTTTACCTTTTACCTTTTGCTAGTCCTTCACAATCTATGACTTAGAAAAAAAGTCACAAGAGTCTGGTAAATTCATTAGTAAAATCTCCTTGACCCACAAGATACAAATCATCAGAATTCCTGATCAACTTCTACTTATTCATTCCAATATTCTTTTATTGAATTTTATCTTTAGTCATATTTATAGGCTCTTCATAACTTAATAATTTTCTATAACTTTCATTATTTTAGTTAAAACATTTTAAAGTTGAGTAGTTCAACCATTTAAACATTATTGATTTCATCCACTTTTCAGGTTATTTATGGACCCACTTTCTTTCTAATGTTTCTTTTTCACCTGATATAACTGTTAGAGCCCCTTCTGATTCCACTTACTCCTTTTAGCCAACATTAATTCACTCAGCTTTATTTTCTTTTTTGCCCTCTCTAGCCTTTAGAGCTTAAAAATTTATGTTCGATATACTATGTATTCTTCTTTTATTTCTTTCTCTTCTCCATTTCCATAATGTGTCCCTTTTATGTTGCTAATCCTTGATTGATCCTCACATGTCACATCCTTCATGCAGCTAAAATTTCCATGTATTTCTACTTCAACATGGCACTTATAAGCTTGTTCTAAGTTCCTTCCTGTTCAGGAACTCCAGTTCAGGGTCTAATTTTCTTCTGATGCTCTCATTTCACTACTGCAGATTTTAATATCTATTTTTCATATTTCACCTTTTTGTTTTCACTTATACAGTCTAAATAAGGGTCTGTAAAAACCTAAATGTTAACTAAGATATTTGGGTTAGGTTTGATATCAATTGGACACAAACTATGGAAAAACTAGAACTAGAAATTTTATCTGTACATACAGGTTTGGGTCTTATTTATAAAATTTACATCTTACAAGTTTTGAGGCAATTTCAACCTAATAAATAATCCATTGGCTTCTTAGTTTTTTATTCTCTTCTGATAGTTTGTGGTCAACAAGATTTATTTCAATCAATGTTTTCCTTAGTTTTATATATCTACCTTATTAAGCTCCTCCTGCATATTTTTTTAGTAAAACAATGATATAATAGTTATTACATGCTAACTGCTGTAACAAATAGACCCCAAATGTATAAATGGCTAAAATCCAACAGACTTCTTCACTGCACTGCATGGGCCAATGTGATCTTCCTCCATAAAGCCAAGCAAGGACCTAGATTGATGGAGATGCTAATGTCTTCACTATGTGGCCTCCAAAGACATCTTGAATTGATCTCCATTTTAGCCAGTCAGAGAAAAAAATAACATGAAGGAGCAAGTAGCCTGGGGTTAGTATCCACTGCCCACGTGTACATTCCATTGGTAAAAACAGTCACTTGCCTGCATTTAACTAAGAAGGAGATGGGGCAATCTGATCCAGCTTTGTGCATAAGAAGAAGAAGGGAACCATGGTTTTAGCAAACAGCAGTTTCTGTCACACAACTGAAGGAAGATTTTTTTCCTAGTTACTGATATTGATTATAAATTATTAATATATGGTGTGATAATTTTTTTTGTAGAAAAAAAAGGCTAAATCTTTTTATAATCATTACCTATATGATTTAAAATTTTTTTTCACATCAGCATTATATATAAATATGAAAGTTAGATGATATAGAAGAGTCATTAAGGAAATTTCACAAAAGGAAGTATCCCAAAACACTGTTCCCAAGAAGTATTATCACTAGAGTTGAACATTAAAATTATGGAAGATGTCATATTTGTCTGAGAGAAAATGGAGAGGAAGCTACAGAAAAATCAAGTAATTGGTACATTGATAAGTGAAATGACTGCTTAATTGTCTTGGCTGGCAGGCTGAATAGGTTCCAGTTTAATGAGTTTCCACAACAATGGAAAACTAACACATCTAATCTTTAATTACGGTTGCCCCCTTCCTACATTATTGGAATGTTGTGAGGACAAATGATACAGAACACATGAAGTGCTTTGAGTACCTCTGTGCAGAACTATGGAAACCCGGTAATGCTTAAGGCACATAATAATATTACCATCACTATGATAGTCCAGTTTCCCAGCTGGCCCAGCCTGAGTTTCAGTGTAGCTCCAAGTCAAAACTTTTTTTTTGACATTAATACTTGCAAAAATATATAGTCACATGAAGTTGCCTAGAAAGTATACTGTCTTTGAAAATAATAGAATTCTCTGTATTATTTCAAGTATGATGAGTTCATTGAGTCTGAATTTGTTCTGGTTGGTTTTGAGGCAACACTGAATCTTTAAGTGCTGAATTAAACCTTTCTTTATTTTTTTAATAGCTGCAGTTCTAGATATATACCATGTCCTTGCAATCTTGTGACAATAAATGCATGTTTTTAAAAAAATGTATCTTATGTCAGACTGTATAAACCAACTTTCCAAAAGAGGAATGCAAAATTTTCAATCTGCCTTCCTCCAGGTTTGAAGACATGATAGAAAAGTTGCCACAAGACTGATTAAACTACCAAGGCATTGTTGGAAAAAAAAACATCATTTGTTCTTCATAAGTTTGTCATAAAAGTATCACTTGTGATTAAAAAAAGAAAATTAACTTTTTTTGAGCAGAAAATACTTTATGATTGAAAATGGAACACAGGTAAGAACCTACAGGTACACAATAAAGCAGGACATAAAAAGTTTAGATAAGTTTCATGAGGACAGTGTGGTCTCCTTCCTGGCTTTATTTTTCTACAAGATACCTATTGCCATCCGAAATGGTTTCTGTTTTACTTATTTGTTTAATAAACTAACTTGATAGAAGTTTGTGCTAATATGAAAGCCACTAATCCCGTGTGGCTAACTCAATTTAAATTAATTACAATTAAAAATTGAGTTCCTTAATCTCATTAGCTACAGGTCAAGTGACCAATTAACACACAGGGCTAGTGGCTACCACAATGGACATGCAGAATAGAATGCTTCTATTGTTGCAGAAAACTGTTGAGCAATGCTTTTAGTTAATAACACTTTTACTCAAACAAATTTATATTATTTTAATTCTTTAAAAACCATAAAATATAAATCATTTAGAAAAGAGATTCAAATGGTAGTATAATGCTGAAATTATTTTTTCTCATCCAATGCATGCTTATATATACTTCATAATCAATAGTGCAAATGATAAAGTTACAATCAAATAAAGAATTCCTGAGTAACTTCAGCAATAAAGAACCACAAACTTGTTTGCTGACCTCAGCAGGTAATTTGGGAGAGCTGGAGAACATCAGATAGAATATAAAAATTTTGCTACTGTATATTTGGACTTGTTAAGTGCCAGACTTTCAATCCTCTCCCAGCAAGAAAATTTTATTAACATGACTTACAAAAGAGAAAACTGCTAGTTGAGAAGAGTTAGTACCCTCCATAGTAACCTTCCCCACTCTTGCAACTGTAAAAATCATACTCCTCCTTTAGCTATATGGTATATTATTTTAACCATATTGACAATTCAACTAACCACATTTTATTTGGATTAGTTCTGGTTTCAACCCATCCTGAATTTTCAGCATAATGAAGTGCTAGCTTAGAGATGACCTAACAGCTGCCTATTAATTTCAACCAAATTGCAATACTTTTTTTTGGCTTCCTGCCACCATTTCCCCATCCCCAATGTCTGGACTTAGCAAGAGTGTTTGTGCTGCTATCTGCAAAAGTATCCTACCCAATAAAAGATGCTCTCTCAAGATAAAATCACAGTTTTATAACACCTCAATTCTCAAGCTACTTTTTAAAACTTCACTTGGCTAGCTTTTTAGAGCAAAGCTAAATCTCTGAAGCACACATTCCACATTACTATCTCAAGACCTCTGTGTAACAAGGCAGGGGTATATGCAATCAACTAAGTATTAACTAACTAAAGTGGTTTCTATATTCAGTATCATTTAGCTGCTCTGAAATATGATCAACAAATGTGGCCTGACATATTGCTATCCAGCGAACATGTAAAGAAAAGAAATGAACTCATCAATGATTTCTTGATTTATAATGTTACATGATGTGCTGTGAACATTACTCTGCTGTATCATGATGTCCTCAGTGTGTTTTCTGTTCTTTATCATAATCAACTCAAAGTGATCTATCGACTCATTCATTCAACACAATCCATGGGCACCAGCTATGTACTGGACACTGTTAAATACTGAAGAGAATTACTGATGGATACA
This sequence comes from Cervus elaphus, assembly GCF_910594005.1. Lineage (NCBI taxonomy): Eukaryota > Metazoa > Chordata > Mammalia > Artiodactyla > Cervidae > Cervus > Cervus elaphus. The sequence continues at coordinate 60,523,797 of NC_057835.1, forward strand.
CAGTTCCTGATTACAAATCTCTAAGAGTCTAGTGTTAATTGCATTATTTGGCTAGAATTTGATAAGTGTATTATCAGAGATATCTTCAAATTATTTTAGTTTAGAGAAGGGACTCCTAATACAGTTGGTAAAGACAGGCTAGGCTTCTTGGGGAAAATTATTGCAGTATTGATTCCTAATAAATGAACAAGAAACAAACGAAAAGAAAAGAGGTGGACTGGGTAACTGTGGTTAGACACGACGTCCAGAGGACTTGGCAGAGACGCCAGAAATAGAATGTTTTCTGTGAAAAGGGAGGGAAGAGTGTCAGGTGTGTGTGTGTGTGTGGCTAGTGAATGGCTGGCTGTACGCGCACATGTAAACGTGCATGCACACACACACATCAGAGTGTACACTGTGGACAGGTAAGGCCATAGAAATAACCTTGCAGTCATCCATCCTGCAGATTTTCTACCTTGTCCTCTCCTTGACCTTAAATACAAATTTTCCCCTTGATTTCACGGCACTATTGGAATAGTGAACATTTTAGAAGTACAAACTCAGTTCCCATTTGAGGTCTAACTTGTAGTTTCTATGTGCATCAGAGAAACACTGCTCCCCCGTCTATTAGTCACATGCAAAGAGGGTCAGGGGAGCGAGATTTCACAGTTCCATTACAACATAGGTACTCAGAGTGAAGGGAACTTACTCTAACTCATACACGTTATGACACTCAACCAATAAAGAAACTACTTATCTGCAGTGGGATTTAACAAATCCCATGACAGAAACTGGTTGGGTGCTCCCCAATCCAGCTTCTGCTACCCCCCTGAGCATACAGCTAGATTATGTTTCCCCTAGCATACAGCTAGATTATGTTTCCCAGCTCCCCTTGCAGGGAGGACTAGCATGTGATTAAGTGCTTCTCATTTCCCCCCTGGAGGGCTGCAGAAGTTTTCTAAGTGATTTCCCGTCTTCAGCCCTCTCTCTCTATTCTACACAGTAGCCAGAACAATCCTGTGAGACTGTAGAAATCTGACCATGTCAAGAGTTTGTTCCAAGCCCTCCAGTAATTTTCCATCTTCGAATTGCCTACCTAGATGACCTCCCCCACCGCAGCACTCATCTCTGTGACCTTACTGTGGGCATTCTCTTAACTACCATAGTTCAAGTACTCTAGCAGTACTGACTACTGTGCTTGCGGCAAGAACATTTTTCCCCCTGTCTACACCAGCTTCTCCAGATGTCCATCGCGGGTCACCACCTCTCTGTTTTCAGATGTCTGCTCCAATGACATCTCAACGAGGAGACCAGTCCTGAACACTTTTCTCAAAGGGCAAACTGACACCTAATCAGCCAATTTTCCTGTGGCTCCCCCTCTCTGGTTCTCTTCCAGGCTTTGTGTTTAACCATGGATAATAACCATAATAATAACCATTATTGCAAGATGACAATATGATGTTGCTATTAACCACATTGCTTATAAATGACTTAAAAGGAGAATATGTAAGTTTTACTGTCTCTCTCCTAAATTTAGTGATTCTTTTATGTCATCTGTGTTATTTCCCTGCCCTTGCTTTTCCCACGGGTAGCTTATTCACGTAGTCATTTATTTAATCCTGAGCCATTTAGTTGTTCAGAGGCCATCTTGTGTCAGGCACTGTATCAAGCTGCAGGGATGAACCAGTGGCTGGGAGGGCGTCCTGCAGAAGTGACAGTTCTCATGGAGCTCAGTCCACTGGGGAAGACAGACATCAAACATTTACTACAGACGCCATGAGTATTCAGGAAGACGACGTGGTGAGTGTTGAGAAGAAGACGTGAAGCACAGCCTAACCTGAGAGACAGTGATCTCCTCTAAAGTCCTTTTGGCAGTAAGATCTACAATTACAAGCTTATTTCTGACACTAGTCGTTTAAGGCAGGGGGGGCAGGTAAGGAAGGACCCAGTGAGGGATCTAACAGTTATCTGATGCTCGGTGTTACCACTGAACATCTACTGGAAGATTCTTATCTAAAATACCACAAAGTAGCTCCTACTCTTCCCACCTTCAGATATGGGAAATCCAGCACTCAGGTAGGCATTGTTATTCCCACTGAAGGCTGAGTAAACTGTGAAACAGGACTCTCTTTAACACATACACATAAAGTTGAATACTTTATCACAGTGCTACTCATGGTATAATCTATGGACAAACTGTTATTGTTTTCCGATGAAATAAGGAGGTTGTGGCAGAATATAAATCAATGCACTGCCTCCTTTCTCCAGAAACTCTTGCTACAAGAAAAAAAAGAAAGAAAAATGTCAACTGAACTAAACAGCATGTTTTGTAACTGATTTACATTCTGCGTATCCCAGAACAGAAAGAGGAACGGGGGAGTAAGATTGTAGGAAGGTAGGAGACAGCATAGAAAGATGGGTTCTGAGAATGGATTAGGATACAAAAGGACATGGCAGAGTGTGGGGAGATGGTGTAGTTAAAGGCACAGCCTCACAGCTGTACAGAGGTCATAATTAAAAGAATTTATATGGCATGCCAAGAAATTTGACCCTATATTTTAAAATAGTGAGGACCCACTGAGCACTCTTGAGTTTCGGTTACTATAGAGAATGCTCGGCTATACTCCATGAGTCATTTGAATTTTGGGTCTGTGTAAATTATACTTTCATATCTCTTACACAGTTTTCCCTTTAAGTTTTAGTGGTTTTCTTATCCATTCCGGTAACTTTTCTTAATAATAAATAAATATGGACCTCAAGGCTTGGTTACACTTGTGGTAAATATTTTATAGTTTTTTTATCTGCCTCAATACTTTTGTGTGACTTTCTAATGTATTTAATAAATGATTGTTCAATGAATAAATAAGTGCCTAATGCTGCTTTTTAGCCTTGTACAATTGCAGCCACTATTTGGTTTCATGAAGCATTTTATAGATTCAAAAGTCAAAAAGATATTCTAAATGCTGAAAGTGTATCAAGGACTCTGGAGTTTTTTTTTTTTTCTTGTCAACAGGAGTGAAGATTCAAGCAATCTCACCGGTAGCCTTAGTTCTCCCCTACTCTATCACTGACTGACCTGGAAAAGGCACTTAATCTCTGTTTTCCTTTTATCACATATAAAATAAGGTAATACTATATACCCAATCCTGTCTGCCTCATGGAGGATATTAAACAAATGAATTAGAAAGCAGGTAATGACATGCATAATTAGGAAGAGGTATAATATATTCCTGGCTCTTTGGAGGAGCATGTTATTAATTTCAAGGCATCACCATAAATCACAATTTATTCCTGTTTGCTTAAAGCAAGGGAACAGGAGGGCAACTCAATTCAAACAGCAAGACAGGATATTCTGATTTCTGTTTCTTTTCTTGTCCTGCTTCATTGAGTTTTCACATTCTTTGAACTCCTAAAATGAGCAGAGCTCTATTGTAGGCATTTTCAATCCATTACAACATGGTTACCTCATTTAAGATTTATTTGTAACCCAGATATTCTGGAAAAGAAAATGGAAGACTTGAAGAAAGGTCAACCATAAACAATGTAGTGTCGAAGCCTCCAACAGCTGATGCTTAATTCTTCTTCAAGCTAACACAAATAGCTTTAGGCCATATATTTCATTTTATAATATTCTTGTGAATCATTATCATCATTTCTTGACTCAAACAATTGAGGAAAAATGTACTTGAATAGAACTCCCCATCGCAAAATTTGGGGAATAAAACAAATGTAATTTACCTTATAAAATCTTGCTGCATGCAATTTTGAAATGCTGGTCAACTTAACGAGTAAAGTTTTTCGAAGGAAGAGCCAACTTACTTTACTTTAGAAGGAAAAGTGCAAAGTACCAGGTACATAAGTACCAAGTACATATTTAATGTTTGGCTGTTGCAAAATATTTTTATATGTATTGTTTCACTAACTTCTTATAATTCCATGATATAGCTATTATTAAGCACATTTTAATGCACAGGGAAGTCACCCTCATCCAGTGAATTTCCATAATTCACCCAAGTTTACAAACCAGTATTTAGAAGCTGGTCTTCAGGCTCTAAATTGAGTGTGTTTGTCAAGAACAATGTGGCTAAATCTAAATGTGCTTTTATAAACATCACAGGTAACAAACTCAAATGCTTACAGAGGCTAAACAGGAAACAGAAATGTGCAAAGCAGGCCAGGGTGGGTGGGGGGAGGCCTGAAGTGAAGACCATTATCTAAAGGGGAAGGGGCTTCTTCCCAAGCTTTTGTCGCTCTGTGGGAAAAGGTGGACTGCTGTTGAAATCATCCTGTTTCTAGAGAGAATTTAGAAATGTTGATGTTTAAATGTAACATCTTCAGATTTTTAATTGACAGCAATAATTAAAATTCACTGAGTAAAACATAAGGCATTTGCAGGCAGCACATTGAGACTTACTAACCAGCCTTCTCTGGCATACCTATTGCTATTTGATAAACAAATGAGGAAAGGCATCCCATTTTACAGATATGAACATCAGAAGTAAAAAGAAAAAAAGTTTGTGATATGTTTAAGGTCACACAGGCTAGTAGGCTTCCCCGGTAGCTCAGTGGTAAAGAATCTGCCTGCAATGCAGGAGACTTGCAGGAGACGTGAGTTCAATCCCTGGGTTGGGAAGATCCCCTGAAGTAGGAGATGGCAACTCACTCCAATATTCTTCCTTTTAAGTCTCATGGACAGAGGAGCCTGGCAGGCTACTGTCCATGGGGGTCTCAAAAGAGCTGGACACGAATGAATGATCAAACAACAACACAAGCTAGCAGGTGGCTCAAAATTCACCAGTTACTCTTTATACGTCATTTCACTGCCTTGACTATTTTGTGATGAGTCTAGAAATCAGACAAAAATCAAATTATTCCATTACATAGTTATGTGTTTCTACCCCAGTGTATTATAGTGCTTGAGCCACAACACACACACCATACTCTGCCGTCTAGACATTTCCCAGCCGCCACAGCTTGACTATAACAAGCTGGGCTTGTTCTGAGCACCAGGGTATAGGGAGGGAACTCACAGAGTGGTTACCGGTGAGGATAAAAGCGAAAACCTGGGGATAAAGACGGACAACTTCCAGTTAAAATTACCATATTGTAATTTTGTTAGTTATCAGGCTAAGTACACAGAAGCTTATCTGACAAGAAACTGTCCTTATGGGCATGATTTAACCTAGAGATGTCTGATTTCCTCATATGTGGTGTCCAGATGGTCTATTTTGCTCTGTGTTGAGACCAGGAGGCATAAAGGCCATTTCTAAAACAGAGACAATGAAGTAAGTGCAGAGTGGAAATGCACAAGGCTGGTCAACATAATGTCTCAATCAGATTATATTTTTAAAGCTAACTCCCTATTACTGACATAGGCAATTGATGAGGGAGAAAAAAAAAAGGGTACTATTTTCTAGTGGTTTTGCTAGAGATGCTATTAAAAGTGACTAGAGCCAATGAGATAGAGTCCATGGTTATATAGGCTCTGCATTAAAACATGGGAATGCAAAGGTAAGGATAACAAACTGAACAAGAGAGAAGCCTAATGTTCCACTGAGAAATACTGCTTTTTCCTTTCAATGCAGGATTAATTCTGTGCCGAACTTCACTTCCTTTTAGGTACTGAATGCCAAGAACAGTGAGTATGTGAGGAGAAAAAAGGTGTATAGAACTTAACTGGAAAAAAAAAGAAAAGGTCAATAGTATTAGTCTGTGCACAGTATACAATACAGCAACAACACAGTAAATAATTAAACAAAAGTCCTCTAAAATGCCCAGTTTATAACTTCTTAAAGTGAAAGTCACTCAGTTGTGTCCAACTCTTTGCAACGCCATGGACTGTAGCCTGCCAGGCTCCTCTGTCCATGGAATTTTCCTGGCCAGAATACTGGAGTGGGTAGCCATTCCCTTCTCCAGGGGATCTTCCCAATCCAGGGATTGAACCCAGGTCTCCCACATTGCAGGCAAATTCTTTACCATCTGAGCCGCCAGGGAAGCCATCAGGGAAGCCCAAGAATACTGGAGTGGGTATCCTATCCCTTCCTGACCCAGGAATGGAACTCGGGTCTCCTGCATTGCAGGTGGATGCTTTAGCAGCTGAGCTACCAGGGAAGCCCCATAATAACTTCTTATGGTAGCTCCAAATCACAACACTGGCTATTTGCATGGGATTTTACAGAACCATCTATTACAGTATTCAAGGAAAAGAAAATACCTCAAAAGACATTTTTCTCATTTGGAAGTACAATAACTTTGTAAGTTAACATTTGGAAAGCTTCCCAGTTTTCAGCAGTAAAATGATAATGCTAGACGTATCACTTTAAAGTGGAATCTCCTAGAAGTTAATTCAGTTGACAAGGTCACATTTAGACTTTATTTTACTCCTTATGTTTTGCACTCAAAATAATTCCCAAATCCTATTATTCAAAGCACTGGAAGTTACCATAGCAATTCATGTGTCTGCTCAAACTCAAGGTATCTCTGAGACAGAGCGCTACTTAAAAAAAAATAAACTTTTATGATACAGATCATGAAATGCATAGTTTTGAGAAAAGGAAACAAACCAGAGATGCTTATTTGTTGCATAGAACTGTTTGATTTTTAGCAATTTCTTATTGTGAAGATTCAGTAGAATAGCTTTGGATTTAAAAGCAGACTCTGGGTTCAAAGCTTCATTCTGTCAGTTACTTGGTGTGACCTAGGGCAATTTACATAACCTCTTTGTAACCTTATTTCCTCATCTATAGATAATAGTATCTATCACATACATAGTTGTGGCAGTTGTTGTAAGGATTAAATAAATTAACATTTGCAAAGCAGGCACTATGTTAAGAATTGCTTTCATCTTAAAGAAAGACATTTTCACAGTAGAAGAGAAAATACATTTTCAAACAAAAAAATTTAAAGATAGTGTAAATTAGAAAAGAACTGCCCTTGAAGTTTTATGGAAGCATACTTGCTTTAAGCTGTGTTTTCTTTTGGTAGGGACTCAGTATGAGATATCTAAAATACCTTGACTAAAAATACAACTTTAATATATTTTCTGCCTTTAAAATATAATACTTTATGGTTCTTTTTACACCTCTTTAATAATAAGTTTTCAGATTTTAGAAATAAATCTGCAGTAATTATACTCAAATTTGTTAACATTTTTATGTATCTTTTAGACACTTTCACTAGTTTCAAGTTTCATTCACAAAAGTCAATCAGCTTCAGGTAGTCTCTGTTTCATCTTGATAATAAAACATCTGATTTCCCTTTATTTTTAATTTATGAAATTTGTTTTCTTGATTCCACCTTTCATCGGTTTTTCTCCATTTAGCCATGTTTGTATTGCTCATATATTGAATGTCATATATTGCTCTTAAATATTAAAATGTATTTCTTTTCAAATATCAAAACACCCTCAAAAGTCTATTTTTCCATGCACATTCCTCCAATTTACTTCTTTCTTTGACAAAACAGGTGAAAGAAATGCTATGTCAAAACAGTCCATCATGAGGTATCTGTGCTTTAGTTCAGAAGCGTTAAGAACTCAAATTTCTTTCCCATGTCTTTGAATAAAACTGAAGTTTTAGGGGAAGAAAGAAAAGTATAGACATTTTTGAAAATGATGCAAATTTCAGTACTGCAAATGAGTTTTTTATAATTAAGCACAGAACTTTCCTTAGCATCTTGGATTATCCCCCACAATACAATTTTTCTTTTTTGGTGTTCATGTGGCATCTTTTATTTACAGTAAAGCAATATATTTTTATAGTTGTATTTAATTTTTTCATATGTATTTCATATTTCAATAATATGCTGTCTATGTATATATTTTTTCTCATTAACCAGAGATAATGACTTTCTAGAAGATATGAACTCTGAGAGTTAATTCGTGACTATCACACAGGTACCTCCACACCTTATTTTGTTAACATTTGAGATTGATTTACTTTAATGCATATAAATTATACATCCACTTATGTAAAAGGAAGAGCAAAATTGGATATGATGATGTAAGTAGAAATGTGCTGAAAATACTACTTTTTGTACTTTGGCAAATATGTTATTAGAATTTACTTTTTCCACCATTATTGAGAACTTATTAACGTACATCACTGTACAAGTTTAAGGTGTACAACAACATGATGGTCTGATTTATGTATACTGTGAAATGATTACCAGAGTACGTTCAGCAAAGGCCCATCTTCAGAAAGAAAGGGAAAAAGAAAAAAAGTTTCCTTGTGATGAGAACTCTTACATTTCACTCTGTTACTGGCTTTCCTACATGTCATACAGCAGGGTGAGCTAAAGCCATCATGTTGCACATTAATTACATTCCTAGTACTTATGTATCTTATGTTTGTACCTTTTGAACACCTTCCTCCATTCCCTCTCCTAACACCCTTGGCTTCTGGTAACCAGACATCTGATCTCTTTTTCTCTAAGTTTGCTTTACTTTTTAATATATCATGTATATTTTACTCAGCATAAAGCCTTCAAGGTTGATCCATGTTGTCATATATGGTAGGATTTCCTCATTTCTTATGTATATACATATATATTCTTTACCCATTATCCATCGATGAACACTTAGGTTACTTCCATGTCTTGGCCATTGAAAACAAAGTTGTTATTGACATGTGGGTGTCAACACTTATCTTTTGAAATTAGGGTTTTCATTTCCTATGAAATTGGTAGATCATATGCAAGTTCTATTTTTAGTGTTTTGAGGATCCTCCATACTGTTTTACATGGTGGCTGTGCCAATTTACAATCCTATCAACAGTGCACAAGGGATTTCCTTTTCTCCACATGCACACCAGCATTAGCTATCTATTATTATTATTCCAATCCATGAATATGGGATACTTTTTCATTTACTTATGTCTTGTTCAATATCTTTCATCAACATCTTATAATTTTCAGAGTAGAGATCTTTCACCTTCTTGGTTAAATTGATTCCAAAGTATACTACTGCTTTGATGCTATTGTAAATGGAATCAATTTCTTTATTTTTCAGAAAACTGGTTGTTAGTGTATAGAAATGCTACTGATTTTTGCATATTAATTTGGTATCCTGCAGCTTTACTAAATTCATTGATTAGCAGTTTTTTGGCTGAGTGTTTAGGCTTTCTGGTCCACTGGAGAAGGGAATGGCAAACCACTTCAGTACTCTTACCTTGAGAACCTGATGAACAGTATGAAAAGGCAAAATGACAGGATACTGAAAAAGGAACTCCCCAGGTCGGTAGGTGACTAATACGCTACTGGAGATCAGTGGAGAAATAACTCCAGAAAGAATGAAGGGATGGAGCCAAAGCAAAAACAATACCCACTTATGGATATGACTGGTGATAGAAGCAAGGTTCGATGCTATAAAGAGCAATATTGCATAGGAACCTGGAATGTTAGGTCCATGAATCAAGGCAAACTGGAAGTGGTCAAATAAGAGATGGCAAGAATGAATGTCAACATTCTAGGAATCAGTGAACTAAAATGGACTGGAATGGGTGAATTTAACTCAGATGACCATTATATCTACTACTGTGGGCAAGAATCCCTTAGAAGAAATGGAGTAGCCATCATGGTCAACAAAAGAGTCCGAAATGCAGTACTTGGATGCAATCTCAAAAATGACAGAATGATCTCTGTTTGTTTCCAAGGCAAACCATTCAATATCACGGTAATTCAAGCCTATGCCCCAACCAGTAACGCTGAAGAAGCTAAAGTAGAACAACCCCTACAAGACCTTTTAGAACTAACACCCATAAAAGATGTCCTTTTCATTATAGGGGACTGGAATGCAAAAGTAGGAAGTCAAGAAACACCTGGAATAACAGGCAAATTTGGCCTTGGAATACAGAATGAAGCAGGGCAAAGGCTAATAGAGTTTTGCCAAGAGAACACACTGGTCATAGCAAACACCCTCTTCCAACAACACAAGAGAAGACTCTACACATGGACAGCACCAGATGATCAACACCAAAATCATATTGATTATATTCTTTGCAGCCAAAGACGGAGAAGCTCTATACAGTCAGCAAAAACAAGGTCAGGAGCTGACTGTGGCTCAGATCAAGAACTCCTTATTGCCAAATTCAGACTTAAATTGAAGAAGGTAGGGAAAACCACTAGACCATTCAGGTATGAACTAAATCTAATCCCTTATGACTATACAGTGGAAGTAAGAAATAGATTTAAGGGGCTAGATCTGACAGACAGAGTGCCTGATGAACTATGGACGGAGGTTCGTAACATTGTACAGGAGACAGGGATCAAGACCATCCCCATGGAAAAGAAATGCAAAAAGGCAAAATAGTTGTCTGAGGAGGCCTTACAAATAGCTGTGAAAAGAAGAGAAGTGAAAAGCAAAGGAGAAATGGCAAGATATTCCCACTTGAATGCAGAGTTCCAAAGAATAGCCAGGAGAGATAAGAAAGCCTTCCTCAGCGATCAATGCAAAGAAATAGAGGAAAACAACAGAATGGGAAAGACTAGAGATCTCTTCAAGAAAATTAGAGATACCAAGGGAACATTTCATGCAAAGATGTGTTCGATAAAGGACAGAAATGGTATGGACCTAACAGAAGCAGAAGATATTAAGAAGAGGTGGCAAGAATACACAGAAGGACTGTACAAAAAAGATCTTCACAACCCAGATAATCACAATGGTGTGATCTCTCACCTAGAGCCCAGACATCCTGGAATGTGAAGTCAGGTGGGCCTTAGAAAACATCACTACAAACAAAGCTAGTGGAGGTGTTGGAATTCCAGTTGAGCTCTTTCAAATCCTGAAAGATGATGCTGTGAAAGTGCTGCACTCAATATGCCAGCAAATTTGGAAAACTCAGCAATGGTCACAGGACTGGAAAAGGTCAGTTTTCATTTCAATCCCAAAGAATGCTCAAACTACCACACAATTGCACTCATCTCACATGCTAGTATAGTAATGCTCAAAATTCTCCAAGCCAGGCTTCGGCAATACATGAACCGAGAAATTCCAGATGTTCAAGCTGGTTTTAGGAAAGGCAGAGGAGCCATAGATCAAATTGCCAACATCTGCTGGATCATCAAAAATGCAAGAGAGTTCCAGAAAAACATCTATTTCTGCTTTATTGACTATGCCAAAGCCTTTAACTGTGTGGATCACAATAAACTGTGGAAAATTCTGAAAGGGATGGAATAGCAGACCACCTGCCCCGCCTCTTGAGCAACCTATATGCAGGTCAGGAAGTAATAGTTAGAACTGGACATGGACCAACAGACTGGTTCCCAACAGGAAAAGGAGTCTGTCAAGGCTGTATATTGTCACCCTGCTTATTTAACTTATATGCAGAGTACATCATGAGAAACGCTGGGCTGCAAGAAGCACAAGGTGGAATCAAGATTGCCGAGAGAAATATCAATAACCTCAGAGATGCAGACGACACCACCCTTATGGTAGAAAGTGAAGAGGAACTAAAAAGCCTCAATGAAAGCGAAAGAGGAGAGTGAAAACGCTGGCTTAAAACTCAACATTCAGAAAACTGAGATCATGGCATGTGGTCCCATCACCTCATGGGAAATAGATGGGGAAACAGTGGAAACAGTGGCAGACTTTATTTTTTTGGGCTCCAAAATCACTTCAGATGGTGACTGCAGCCATGAAATTAAAAGACGCTTACTCCTTGTAAGGAAAGTTATGACCAACCTAGACAGCATATTAAAAAGCAGAGACATTACTTTGCCAACCAAGGTCCGTCTAGTCAAGGCTATGGTTTTTCCAGTGGTCATGTGTGGATGTGAGAGTTGGACTGTGAAGAAAGCTGAGTACCGAAGAATTGAAGCTTTTGAAGTGTGGTGTTGGAGAAGACTCTTGAGATTCCGTTGGACTGCAAGGAGATCCAGCCAGTCCATCCTAAGGAGACCAGTCCTGGGTTTTCATTGGAAGGATTGATGCTAAAGCTGAAACTACAATACTTCGGTCACCTCATGCGAAACGTTGACTCGTTTGAAAAGACCCTGATGCTGGGAGGGGTTGGGGGCTGGAGAAGAAGGGGACGACAGAGGATGAGATGGTTGGATGGGATCACCAACTCGATGGACATGAGTTTGAGTAAACTCTGGAGTTGGTGATGGACAGGGAGGCCTGGCATGCTGCGATTCATGGGGTCGCAGAGTCGGTCACGACTGAGCGACTGAACTGAACTGAACTTAGGCTTTCCTATGCATAAAATCTCAGTTGTGTCTGACTGTTTGCAACCACATGGACTGTAGCCTACCAGCTTCCTCTCTCCATGGAATTCTCCAGGTAAGAATACTGGAGTGGGTAGCCATTCCCTTCACCAGGGGATCTTCCCGACCCAGAGACCAAACCCAGGTCTTCTGTATTGTGTTTGGATTCTTTACCCCCTGAGCTACCAGGGAAGCCCAAGTGGAGATATCAAGGGAAGGATGGGCATGAAAAAGGCCAGAAGGTAAGGACCTAACAGAAGCACAAGAGATAAGAAGAGGTGGCAAGAACACAAGAACAAACACATACAATATACAAGAAAGGTCTTAAAACCCAGATAATCACAAGGGTGTGGTCACTCATCTAGAGCCAGACACCCTGGAGTATGAAGTCAAGTGGGCCTTAGGAAGCATCACTATAAACAAAGCTAGTGGAGGTGATGGAATCTCAGCTGAGCTATTTCAAATCCTAAAAGATGATTCTGTGAAAGTGTTGCACTGAATATGTCAGCAAACTTGGAAAACTCAGCAGTGGCCACAGGACTTGAAAAGGTCAGCTTTCATTCCAATCTCAGAGAAGCCATGCCAAAGAGTATTCAAACTACCATACAATTGCACTCATTTCACATACTAGTAAGATAATGCTTAAAATTCTCCGAGCCAGGCTTCAGCAGTATGTGAACCAAGAACTTCCAGATGTACAAGCTGGATTTAGAAAAGGCAGAGGAACCAGAGATCAAATTGCTAACATTTGTTGGATCACAGAGAGAGCAAGGGAATTCCAGAAAAAAACATCTACTTCTGCTTCACTGACTACGCTAAAGTCTTTGATTGTGTGTATCACAACCAACTGTGGAAAACTCTTAAAGAGATGGGAATGCCAGATTACCTCACTTGCCCCTGAGAAACCTGTATGTGGGTCAAGAAGCAACAGTTAGAATCTTATATGGAAAAATGGACTGGTTCAAAATTGGGAAAGGAGTTCAAAATTGACAGGGCTGTATATTGTCACTCTGCTTATTTAACTTATATGCAGAGTACATTATGTGAAATGCCAGGCTGGATAATCACAATCTGGAATCAAGACTGCTGAGAGAAACCTCAGATATGCAGATGATATTGCTCTAATGGCTGAAAGTGAAGAAGAAATAAAAACCCTTTTGATGAAAGTGAAAGAGGAGTGTGAAAAAGCTGGCTTAAAACTCAGCATTCAAAAAGCTGAGACCATGGCATCTGGCCCCATCACTTCATGGCAAATAGATGAGGAAAAAGTGCAAACAGTGACAGATTTCCTTTTCTTGGGCTCCAAAATCACTGAGGATGGTTACTGGAGCTATGATATTAAGACACCTGCTTCTCGAAAGGAAAGCTATGAAAAGTCTAGATGCTGTATTAAAAAGCAGAGACATCACTTTGCTGATAAAGGTACATATAGTCAAAGCTATCGTTTTTCCAGTACTCATGTATGGATATGAGATTTGGACCATAGAGAAGGCTAAGAGCCAAAGAATTGATGCTTACAAACTGTGGTGCTGGAGAAGACTCTTGAGAGTCCCTTGGACAGCAAGGAGACCAAACCAGTCAATCCTAAAGGAAATCAACCCAGAATATTCATTGGAAGGACTGATGCTGAAGCTGAAGTCCCAATACTTTGGCCACCTGATGTGAAGAGCTGACTCACTGGAAAAGACCCCGACGCTAGGAAAGATGAAGGGCAGGAGGAGAAGGGAGCAACAGAGGATGAGATTGTTGGATGGCATTACTGATTCAATGGACATGAGTTTGAGCAAACTCTAGGAGATAGTAAAGGGCAGGGAAGTCTGGCATGCTGCAGTTCAAGGATTGGAAAGAATCAGGCATAACTTAGTAACTGAAAAACAACAACATATGTAAAATCATGTCATCTGCAGATAGAGACAATTTTACTTCTTCCTTTCCAATACTGATATCTTTTCTTTTTCTGGTCTGAACTCCAGCTAGTACTTCTAGTATTATGTTGAATAGGGGTGGTGAGAGTGGACACTTTCATCTTGTTCCTCATCTTAGAGGATTAAAGCTTTTAACCATTCACCATTGTGATAACTGTGGGCTTTAATTATGTTGACATGTTTTTCTTTTACATTTAATTTGTTAAGAGTTTTACCATAAATGGAATCTGAATTTTATCAAATGGTTTTTTTTTTTGAAAATTTGAGATATCACATGCTTCTTTTCTTTCATTCTATTAATATGATATACCATCTCATTGATGGATTGGCCTATGTTCAGCTATCCCTGCATCTCAAGAGTAAATCCCACTTGATCATGGTGAATAATTATTTTAATGTGTTGCTAATACTGAGAATTTTTGCATCTATATTCATCAGGGTTATTGGCCTGTAGTTTTCCTTTTAGTTGTGCCTTTTTTCGGTTTGGGTATTAGGATAATATTGGCCTCACGAGTTTAGAAGTGTTCACTTCAAATTTTGGGGAGAGTCTGAGAAAAGCTGGTATTAATATTTATTTTAAAAAACAATTTGCCAAAGTCTCTACGTGGTTTAAAAGCACTTTTAAAGCTTGGTGGCTTTAAATATGTAAATGTGTTACAGAGTAGAACTATGATACTACGTTATGGTTAAAATGGCTTCCCTTGTGGCTCAGCTGTGACGAATCTGCCCGCAATGCAGGAGGTCTGGGTTTGATCCCTGGGTTGTGAAGATCTCCTGGAGAAGGGAAAGGCTACCCACTCCAGTATTCTGGCCTGGAGAATTCCATGGACTACAGTCTGTGGGGTCACAAAGAGTTGGACACAACTGAGCGACTTTCACTTTCACTTATGGTGAAAATGGTTAGGATGCTTGTTCAATCAGAAGACCACATACGGCTGCTGCTCATTTAAAAGCAGCAGAGACCTTCTCTTTACTTGGTCTCAGATTCTGAGAAAACATAGTACCTAGATGAACATAGTATCTAGGTCTTAGAGGATGCAATTGCTTTTGCCCTGAAATTTGGATCTCTATAAATTTTGCTAGCTTGGAAGCAATAGTGTTTACTGGTTAAGAGCTGGGATCTCAAGGCACAGAAAAACCTATGTTTGAATCCTGGCTCATCTTTTACTGTTTGACTTCAGAAAGCCCCAGTTTTCATATCTATAAAATTCAAGTAGTAATAGTATCTAATTTTGTGAAGACTGTGATGAATAAGAAAAAGGAAAAACAGAACATGTAGTTTCTATAAGAGAGTGTCCAATTAATAAGTTTAATAAATGGTAGCCAAGTAATTTTTAAATTACTTTATATTTTTATGCTGTGATTTCTAAAGATGGACATTTAGAGTGTCCTTATGCCAATCTCTACCTCTAAAACATGGCCATTTATTTACTTACACCTCAAGGGTTTTCCAGGTGGTGCAGTGGTAAAGAATCTATCTGCCAATGCAGGAGATGCAAAAGATGCAGGTTTGATCCCTGGGTCAGAAAGCTCGCCTAGAGAAGGAAATGACAACCCACACTAGTTTTCTTGCCTGGAGAATTCCATGGACAGAGGAGCCTGGAGGGCTACAATCTCTGTGGTCGCAGAGTCAACCACAACTGAGCATGCATACGCACACATTTATCCACAGGATCTGAAACTCCAAGGGCTGAAGTTGCCCTTCCTTCCTTCCAGAGAGTCAGAGATCATTGCTCAACTTGCTGCCCCAGCCTTTAAGGAACCAGTTCACTGATGCTGGTGCTTTAGCCCAAGACTTCAAACGGGGCCCTCTGCATAATTCAAGCTACATCTTTATTCACAATGCCTACTTCTCTTTGCTCACCAGTGGACTTCTGGCTCTCGGTCTGGCTCCCTTTTTGGTTATAGCTTCTAGACTCTACTGTCTGAAATGCTGTCCTCATTTCCTATCTTTGTAAATATCACTTCTGTTAATACGAGTGGCTTTATCAAATCCTCAGAAGAAATGCATGCATGAACTACCAATAGAACACATGTGGCTTTCTAGCTAGAGGTCAAACATTGACAGGTTGTGGGCCATCTTCTTCCCAAAGATACATTAAATTAGTGATGAAATATTTTGTGCACATCAATGTCTTTATGCCAATCATGAATTTTCCAACTTATATTTTATCACATTCCCTACCAGTTATATTACCTCACTCCCAGTCCAGTACTCTCCATGTGTTATTCAGCTGATTTCATTTGTTTGTGACCTGGTCAGACCTTGGCTCCACCATCTGAGAGAGTTTAAGTGGGAAATCTCAGTAACACACAAGCTTCTAATCCAACACCATTACATTTGTTTAACCAGAGGTCTCAGAATTACGATGCCTCCCCTTTCTGGTGCCTTATATATGAATTAATTCTGTAGCACACTTTCTGATTTCATAGACTTTAAGGCCTAAATCTCTTATTTCCCCTTGACCACTGTAAAGACACCTGTAAAATGATTCCTTCTGAACTTACGCTCTGTCTCAATTTCTTGTTTCTCCCCATTTTGTGTCTTCTTGAGCAACCAAGCCCCAGTATCATAAAAATCCTCATATGACAGAATGTAGAATCAGCCTATATGCCGTCTACCAACACTGAACACCTAATGTTTTTCTATGAGTTTGTTGTTCTGTGGTTTCCCTCTATCATTACAAGATGATTACATATGGAATTGTCTTTAAAAAATATGAATGCCAAGGTATGGAACAAATAGGCAATGAGGAGAAATGAACCATGCAGACAAATCCATTTTGATTTCCTCTTTGCCACTAAACACAAGACTTGGTCTCTTCTGAAAGATTTATGAGGCTTCCTACCATAAAGGAGGTTGGATTACTGCTATGCTTACTTTATAAAATGAAATTCTGCCATCATAGGCAAGGGTTCATGGCTGTAATTATTTCAATGATCTTCCCAGTCAATGTGTCTTGCACAGCTGAGCCAAACCCTCTCTCACACAGGCAGGCAGGCCATTTCATAAGAAGTCTAAAAGCTCCCACAACTTTGTGTGACCTTGCATTGAATAACACTGGAAAATTGATTTGGCTCTAGTAATAAAAGACCGTCTGCATTATCTGCATTCTAATTATAATTAATATAACCAGGATAACTGCTGTATTATTTACGATTAGAGCTATGGTGAGCACAGTGTAATAATAATCTGCTACATAATTTTTTATTGATCTGATGGCTTTATTGCAGAAAAAACAAAATGCTACACCACTGCATAGCTAAAATTGCCTTTCTTGACATGAGTGTTTAGACACAGGATTTCATTTAACATTTCTTTTATCTGATGAAATTCCCATAGTTTTAATATCATAATAAGTGTGATGCTATGGGATCTTTCAATTTTCCTCTTTGAAAAGAACTGAAGAACAGGCATAATTCATCTACCCAAGTTTCCATTCTTTACTTACTGAGTATCATTAATTCCCTGACACAAGAGTCATCACACATTTCATTAACAGGAATGGAATAAACCTGAGGAAAAAAAATAGCTTTCAGTTAAGGGAATGCTATCTCTCACCTTAAATAAATTCTCTTTGAGAATAAAGTATAATGTAATATAAATCAGTGTAGTTTTCTTTAACAAAAAATAAGAAAAAAATTATTTTCAATATTAATGAAGGAGCTTTTTAGGAGCACAAATATCTTTATGAGCCTAGGTAAGAGTGTTCACCATTCTCTTAGTGATGAAAGATTGGTTCAATTATATAATAAATTGGCACATGTCTTATACAAAGAAATACATAATACAAAAAATATGTTATACTTTTTGGTAGAAAAGTAAACATAGCAATGTATATACTGAATCATTTCATTTCAGCAGGACTTTGCCAACTCATGAAATGATTTGTACTTATCAAAGGGATTAACACCTGGTGATATTTTTCTGATGTCCAATTTTATCAGTCAGAATTCTGAATGATAAAATTATAAAAACAATATTGCTTAAAGTTGGTCAGCTTCACAAAATTTAAGAAAACAGTAATATATAACATATAAATTTTACATTTGTTTTCACTTGAATCAGGCCTTAAAATGCTTAGTTGCTTGTACAATATCAAGAAATGGATTTCCATCTCCATGCACTATTTTGAAAGACATATTCAGATCTTATGTTTCATGTGTTATCTTTGTTGATCTTTACAAATCATGAAGGTAGGAAAGACAAATGTTTCCTTTTGACAGGTGTAAAAACTGAGGTTGGAACATGTGGGATGCAGCAAATCCAGATCCAACACTTTTATTTCCAGACCTATGATTCTGTACTTTCTCTATAATATCATGCCTTTTAGTGACTTGTTTGGTTTGAATTAGGTGATTGCTGCATTGATGATAAGTCTCTACAGAAGAGATTTGTATAATATTTACATAAAAGTATAAAGATTATGAAACATAACTCATAAACACTCTAAGAGAGTCAGATTTGAAACCACTTTCAAATAAACACCATCATCATCATCATTATGGCAACAGACATTGATGGAACCAGAAAACAATACCATCTCATTATAATGTGACATATGAAGAAAGCAAAGCCTAAGAAGAAATTAAATAATGTGTTCAATATCACATAGCTAGCTAGTGGTGGACCAAGACCCTGAACACTGATATGTATAAAATATGTCTGTCTTCTTAATTTTGTTTCAGTTTTTTCATGTACTAGTTTTCCAAGAGCATATCCTGTGAAGACTAACCTACAGTTATTTTAACAAAGAAAGAAACCTGGATTGAACTGCATTTTCTTCTTGTGGCTTAGAAAGCAGTAACGGAGGCATTCAAATATGTTGTCACAGATACAGTGGCTCTCAGAGTCCTCATAAACATTTATATTAGATTATTTGAACATATCGGAATTTTATATGAAAGCCATACCAGCATGAATAATCTAAAATATAGTAAGGGCCCGTTGACTATGACTTTGAAGAGAATATCTTTGTGTAGCTTTCATTTTCAATTTAATTATTTGTTTACCAAGAAATTAATCTTTGTTGGGGATTGCTATAAAATGTTTTTTTAAACAAAAAATAAGAGACTTGATTATTAATGAATTTTAGACAAGGCATATAGTTAAACATTTTTAGTTTAAAAAAGAAAAGGATAAAATTGCATGCTATTTGAAAAAATAGAAGGAGAAATTTGGAAATCTCTATAAGTTCATCCCTGGCACAAATTTTCCTTTTCCCAATCCCTCTTTTGTTGGGATTTGTACAGTGAAATAGTAGCTAGAATAAGATAAATTTAGGAATAGCAGGCAAAGTTTCATTCCAGAGAGACTGTCAACAATCTCTTCACTGTTATTTCTACTATCTGGTTGTTGGCTATCAGAGTTTAAAAATAACTCCCTCTGCTTCAGTGGAGTACATGAAATGCATGGCAGTTTTTCCTGAAAAATGTATCTTGGCCAGACCAGTTTGGTAACAGGAAAGGCAATGTCCATGCACTGCTTGGCTAATCTATTTCCCCTTGAAATGCAGGCTTAGGTGGAACGAATACATAAAATTAATCCCATAGCACATGCCTCTAATTTTATATTTTCATTTAAATTGTTTTTTAAATGCTTGGAAATTTGCAATATTATTCAAAGTTTTCTAGAAATTGCAGCCAATGTAATAAGGTAGGATATAAGAATAATAATTGTAAAGCCATGAGAAAGGTGACAAAAAGTTACTGTCTACAGATTAGAAATTAGAGAATTATTAATATCAGACAAAAATTACTTTAAAGGTCAATGTACATGCATACATGCTCAGCTGGTAAGTTGTGTCTGACTGTTTGCAACCCCATGGACTATGGCCTGTCACTCTCCTCTGTACATGGAGTTTTCCAGGCAAGAATACTGGAGATGCCATTTCCTACTCCAAAGGATCTTCCTGATGCAGGGATTGAACCCACGTCTTCTGCATCTCTTGCATTGGCATGCAAATTCTTTACCACTGAGCCGCCTGGGAAGCCCTTAAAGGTCAACAACACTCATGTATTACTAATAGAGAAAAATATAACTGCTACAGAATTTCATTCACAGTAACAACAAAACTACTGAATATATGGGAATATCTTAGCAAGGTATATAAATAAATACATATAAAACGAGACCAGTATGAAGCAACATAGTGACAGAAATCAGAATTTACTAATACAAAGAAAGAATTAAAATGGAGGAAATGTTTAAATGACAATTTGCTTTCAAACTGATTTATAAGTGTAGTGCAATTTTTAAATCCCACCAGTATTTTTTTGGAAAAAAGAAAATTACTTCTGGTAAAATAGATAAAAATATCCAAAATAATTTTGAAAAAGAGTAACACAAGGTAGTATTTTAAAACATACACTTATGGTATAAAATCAAATCAATGTGATATAGTAATAAGGAAAGACATAGGTAAGATAGAAAAAGTATTCTAAAAGGAATCTCGAATGCATAGAAACTGGTTTCAGGAACATCTCATTCTTCTGCAAAATAACAGTTATTTAGATAGTCACTTTAAACCATTCACTGGCATAAAGTAGAATAAAGTTAAAAATCAGTTAGAGGAACATTATAACACAGAGATTAAGAGATGACTACTTTGCTTCCAACTATAAATTCGCTCTGTGCAAGTTACTTAGTCTCTCTGGGCTTTAGTTTTCTCAGCTATAAAACAGAGATAATGATAGTGCTGTTGCCATAGGGTTTTTGAGAGGATTAAATAGACAGATATGTAAACTACTGAGAAAAACTCTCTTGACACATAGTGAGAAACCTAACAGATTTGGCAAGTGTATTGGTACATATTGTTACATATTAAAGGGATATGGTGATTTAAAATAAAGACATTGAAAATAAAAAGAAAATGTTGAATGATTTCTTTCATCCCAAATGTGAATGGTCTTTCCAAGATTTATAGGAAGCAAATAAACTGCAAATGGAATAAACTATAAATTTGACATCCCTCAAAAGGAAAAACTTTACAATGTCAAAAATATGAGAATTGTAGAGTAAAACAATATATTTATTGCTAATAGATTATATACAAATAGAAACACAAAATG
Source organism: Cervus elaphus (assembly GCF_910594005.1). Classification (NCBI taxonomy): domain Eukaryota; kingdom Metazoa; phylum Chordata; class Mammalia; order Artiodactyla; family Cervidae; genus Cervus; species Cervus elaphus. The sequence goes on from NC_057835.1 coordinate 60,544,973, forward strand.
AATAGAAAATATTTCATTTGGACCAAAAATACTGAGCTCATCATTTTAATCTACTTCAATATTAAAGATTCAAATCTCTGAAGGGAAAGAGAATGTAATTGTCATGAAGTATGTCCTGATATCCCAAATACAGTATAGTAAAATACATGCATCAAGATGTTTAAAAATACTCATCCTTGAGCCACTATTTCTATTCCTATTAATAGTTTCCTATTTTAAGGAAATGGATAACCACAAGAAACACAAATTTATACAAATATGTTCAGTTTGTCATTATTTACAATAAAGTAATGGAAAATAAACAGTATATTCAATATTAAGGTTATAGCTAAGGAAATTTTGGCCTATCCATACATTAGTACCATAAGATATTAAAAAAGAGTTTCATAAAGATAGCTATTGCTATCAATATACTACCAATATCAATACCAGCTGAAATAATTTTTAAATATAATAACTGAAATAATTACCCACTGAAAAAATAAAGACAATCTTAAGCTGGTATGTTTTCAAAATCTATAATATAAAGAATTTTAAAGGTAGCCTCAATGGGTCTATTTTTCACAATTCTAATAGTAAGATACTGAATTACTAAGGAGTAATAAACCTTTAGTAAAAAAAACTAATACTTTAAGTATTAGTTTAAAATACTAATATTTTAAGAATAAATACAAATGTGTTAAAGCCTTTTTTAAAACCAAGGGACGGGGATAATGTATATAAAATCAGGATGGAGTTTTATTGTTAGGGAAGTGAGTTTACTGAGTGGTGGATGTGAGAAGGATAAGCACATATAAATGTGTAGATTATACAAGTAGTGCATAGTATACATTGTATAGTTCTAGTTCTTAATTTGGATGATCAATTCATGGTTGTTCTTTGTTGCTTTGCTTCATAGTTTACATGTATTTTGTGGTTATTCTTATGCTTATATCACATATAAACTCATATTTATAAAAAGGTACAGGAGAAACAATATCTCTCATTGAGATATAAAAAGAACAAAATTGAGTTTTGGCTCTTGCTTTTGTTAGAAAGGCACTGTCCTTTTTAGTTAATGTCACCCCAATTTCTATGCACTTTACTATTTATCTGTCAAATAGGCTTGAATATTCTCAAAATTCTTGGTGAGAAGAGCTCAGTCAATTGGAAAGTGAATTCATGCAAAGCTGTTCCCACCATTTCTTTCCAGTAATTTAAGAACTGTCTGGCTAGTTGGACGGAAGTGGCAAGAAGATGATGTTGATAAAGATACCGTAGATGACATGGTCCTGGTTGGGGTATGTGTGTTAGATTTTTGCTTTTATACCTGCAGTCCCACACCCTTAAAAAGATGGAGGAATCATTATTTGTAAATATTGCCTGAAGGAACAGAAGAGGAAGTTACAGACTCTTTCACATTTATCAAAAAGCTGACTGTAAGCTGATGGATCCAAATATAAACACAATGATGGAGCCAACCAGATTTTTACAAGGTAATTCTTATTCAAACACACATCTACACACACAGTTCCCTTAAAATAGATAAAACAAAGGAAAACAATACTTAATGGTTCCCTGTCATTTGTTAGGCACTTGCCCCAAACTAGACATTAAACTACATTCTTAAAAAAAAATACAAATGTAGGTGAGCCCAGGACAAAAGGCAAAATCCAAATGTCTTGAGTATACAGTAATGAGAATTTTAGAAGGAACAAAACTAGAGTAAATTACAATATGTTATGTGTGTATTTACTAGAGATTGTCTAGGCCGAAGAGAGTACTATGTTTTTTTTCATGGGTCTATTTTAACTAACACTCTCTTAAGATTTCCTAGAAATTGAATATAACATTTACTTGCAATGCAGTAACTGTAAAAAAGAGTATGTATTTATAGAATTATTATTCTTTCCCCTCTATCCTTATGGTACCAAAACTTTTCAAATATAGTTCTCAAGTTTTTAGAAAAATGGATATAAAAAGTGAAATATTTAAATAATTCTGTCTTTCACGCTGACAAGCAATCAACTATGTTTTCTATCGACTGACAAATTCACTCATTTATTAAAAATAAAAAATATTGATTGATCTTCTAAACCCTACTAGGTATTTGGAATTCAAAAACGTGATTTTCATCCTTTTAGAGCCAAGTTTAGTCAAGAAACTAATCTTGTCTCAATGTCATGAGTAATGCTACAGTCATCATGTCGCAGTAGCACAATATTTGGGGATGAGAGAAGAGGAAATGACCTACTTTTACAGAGAAGTATATATAATTATATACGATATACTTGGTTTGATGAAATACCCGTAAGACTTCATCTGTACTTTTAAAACCTAGTAAGGTCCAAATTCAGTTACTTTTATAATTATGGCTTCCATCATGAGCAATTCTTATAATTCTGGAAAAAAGGAACAGTATAAATAGAATATGTGAACAAAGAAGATACCCCACATTTTTTCTCTTAAGGAAAGGATAATTCTGCTGCTTGAGGTACTTTTCCCTGTTGTAAGAAAATGCAGGTCAGCAATACGGGCATACTGGAGTGTCAGTTCAGCCATCTTTTTCCACGTCTGCCCCACACTGTCTGCTGCTTTTCAAGGTAGAAAAAGCTAATTTAGTGGCTAGAGCTAAATTAGACTCCTTAATTGACATTTCACTTTCATCTAAAATTAGGCCAGCACATGTTTAAAAATCCTTTTATTTTGAATGAATTAGAGAACAGCTTGTAAAAAGCTTGTAAAGATCAGAAGGAGTAGTGAGGGACAAACTGGGCTGAGCATTTTCCCAATTTGGCAACAGCTACGGAAGGTGTGTGTGTGTATGTGTGCGTGTCAGAGAGAGGCCAATGGCTCGTTGGTCTGAGCCCTGAAGACTGAACTGGGAGCCTGTGAATAACCCTCCTTGGGTCCATCTGGTGTAAGCTGTCTCAGTGGTTCTCAAACTTTTTGGTCTGAGGAACCCATTACACTCATAAAACTTAAAGACCCCAAAGAATTTTGACTTTGTGGGTTTTATCTATCAATATGTGTCACAATAGAAATAAAGCTTAAAAATTTGTAAAATATTTATTTATCCATTTAAAAATAGCAAATAATAAATGGGCCATTTTAATGCAAAATAAATCTTTTTAGTAAAAAATACATTTTTCAAAATAAAAAAACTAGTGAGAAGTGGCACTATTACATTTTTGCAAGTTTGTCCATGTCTGGCTTTCGGAGAAGACAGCTGGATTCTCATGACTGCTTCTGCATTCAGTCTCTGTCTTATGTTGTTCTTATTTAAATATATGAAGAAGATCTGGCCTCACATAGATACAGATAGTTGGGAAAGGGAGTAATATTTTAGTTACCTTTTCAGATAATTTGGGAATTTTTTGATAGTACATCAAAATTCAACAAGTGTTATCTTCTTAAACGTAAATTGCAATGTGGAATCCTACGCCATGTCAATTAGCTTTTCATACTCTGATGCTTCAAGTCCATCTATATATGCTGCACTTTCAATGAAGATTCAATGAATCTTTCACCAGTATATATAACTTACTAGCATCATGGATCTATTATTTAGGGCTTCCCTGCTGGCTCAGATGGTAAAGCATTCGCCTGCAATGCAAGAGACCTGGATTTGAACCCTGGGTTGGGAAGATCCCCTGGAGCAGGGCATGGCAACCCACTCTAGTGTCCTTGCCTGGAGAATCCCCATGGACAGAGCATCCTGGTGGGCTACAGTCCATGGGGTTGCAAAGAGTTGGACATGACTAAGCAACTAAGCACAGCATAGCACATCTATTATTTCGGAATTATTGGTCTCCTGAGTTATGCAGATTTTCCATATGTCGGCACATTTCATTGTGCAACATCAAAAAAATCACATTCCTGGCTATGACAAGGAATCTCATCAGATAAGTTTTTAAGTATTGGAATGCTGTCAAGTTCACAGTGGCAGACACTGTAAATTTCCAAAATTCTAATTTTTGCTTGAAAGCTTGATATTTATCATTGGCAATAAACACTGTCAGTTGTTTTCTTTGAAGCAATATTTATTCTGAGAAAATACCTGCCAAATTCTCCAATTTAAATACATAGTTTATCAGACATTCTTCAAGTAAAAATAGTATTCTAGGAAAAAGGTGGTTAATTCTGCTTTTCATTCAAGCAATCACACATAAGTGCTTTTTCCTGGAGACAACTATAGTACTTCAATATTAAATACAAATGCTTAATGTGTATTTTCATTTTGTCTCACAGATATTAAAAAGGCATGTGCTCAAGAGTTTAGATTTAATAAAAGAATTAAATTTCACTGCTTCATCAAGAACATTCTTAAGTAGCCCTGTCTTTTTGTTTGCTTGTTTCAACTGTGGCAAAAATACAATGACTTCTAGTACAGTTTGGTTCCAATGCCTACCTCGATTCATGGAAGTTTCACCACTGCTTTTGCCCTATTAATACAAATATCAACACAGTGGAAAAGGCAAATAACATCTCAGTAATATTATGGAAACAGTTTTGACCCCATGGTCTTCTGGAAACCATCTTGGGACCAGTAGTTGGTGGACCACAGTTTCAGAGCTGCCTGTCTATTTGATGACCCACAGATGGAGCCAGCTAGCTACATTAATATACATAGTCTCCAAAGTCATTTTCAAACTATGAGCTTTCAAGTACGGGGCACAGAAAAAGAAAAGAGGGGAAGAGTTGAATACCTATCAGAATCCTGCATGTGGTGCTTTTGGGGGTAAACTCATACAATCTCACTGCGATGGGAAGCTTGGAGTGGGTGTGCTAAGATGGGACAAAAGCCATCAAGAATCTTAGCTATCCTTCCTTGACTCCAGGCACTGAATTGCTGTTTAGCTGTCCAAGTACTTTCTTGATTATATCAGAAACTCAAGTGCTTCATTAACTTCTCTTTCTAAAAAATGAATAGGAAACAATAGAGCAAATGGGCGGTTATGTGAAATGACAATGTTCTCAATCAGGGCTTCTATCAGAGTCACCACCCTATCCCCCAAACTCAAATGTGTTCCAGGGATTGGTTGTTGAGCCTAAATATTGCCTATTGATGCAAATATTGATGATTCAAATCATTCCAACTCCAAATCCTAATAATTATCAATAAAATTCACATCAACATTTCTTTAACTTCAAATTATTGACTTGTTATGTATGGTTTAGACCTCAAATGTCATATAAATGCAGAAACTTATTTAAAACAGTATTTATTCATAATAATATATCATTTATCACGTGCCCAGCATGGTTATGAGTCCTTCTTTTAGATATATTTAGTTCCCTAGAGGAGGGCATGGCAATCTTGCCTGGAGAATCCCATGGACAGAGGAACCATAGGGTCCAAGAGTCAGACACAACTGAAGCAACTTAGCAAACAGTCTTTTAATTCTCAAAATTACCTCATAAGGTAGGGGTTCCCCCTCACTATTTTAATATTGAGAAAATGAAATCAGGGAATTGATGCAACTTGCTTTAGTCTTCACAGCTAAAATGAGTCAGGATTTGAACCTAGGCTGTTTAGATTTCAGGCAGTTTGTATACTTAAACACTATGCTAGAAAACAAACCCCAAAATGAGTGTTCTGTAGACCTTTCTTTTAGTGAGTTGTGTCATTTATGGGTTACTCTTGATTCTTCACAAAAATAGATGAATCTTTAAACTACCCCTGGAGACTGCAAATATGTCATGGCTTTGTATCTAAAATTATGAATTAATCAAAACTAAGGCCTATTTTAGTAAGAGGTGACAAATAATAGAACTATAATGTTGGTGTTTTAAAGTAAATACAACTGCCTTAACATTTTTATACCAATGTAATAACCAAGTTTATTTAAATAATTCTTTTTATTATGTAGATTTTTTGCTTTATATTATCCAAATAATTTCTAGCACTTTGTGTTCTGATAGCTACCTTTGCCTTCCAAAAAATCAAAACACAGTTCTATACTTTTGAAACAAATAAAACAAATCACAGTAACAAAGTCCATTGTAAAGTAAAAATTATATTGGATTAAATTAGGAGGCATATATAGAGAACAAACCAGTGGTTGGAGTGGGAAGAGGGATGGGGTAGGGTACTAAGAGGTACAAACTTCTATACATAAAATAAACCACAAGGATATACAAGGCAGCACAGGGAATACAGTCAACATTTCATAGTAACTATAAATGGAATGTCATATTTGAAAATTGTGACTCACTATGTTGTACCATAATACTGTACATCAACGATAACTCAATAAAAACAAGGGGGGGGGGGAGGAAAAAAAAATGAGGAGGCTTATATTAAAGCCAAACATTCAATTTTAATTTTTTGTGAAACTTGGCAAAATTACTTTTACCTTCTGTGCCTCAGATTTCTCTTGTGTAAAATAAATTAGTATCTCTCTCCTTTGACTGATGCCCACATTGGATTAGATAATGAAAGCAAAAGTGCTCTTTGAAGTTCAAGATGCTTTATCACTGTTAGGTGAAATCATCATAATAATGGTCATTTTATAATGTTACAACAAAAATTAAATAAGAGCATGCTGGACTGTAAGCCATATGAGAACAGAAATGTTCATGATTTGGTCCCTCTTCTATAACTAGCACCTAGAATGAAGCGTGACACAAAGTAGGTATATAACAAATATCTGCTGAATGAACATGTGTAACAAGCAAAGTGATTCATAGAGAATAATTTGAGTGGTCACCAGATCAAATCGATGAACAAAAAAATTGCTTTCATATTTTTATGATCACTATCCCAGACACAATCACCTTTAAACATTATATTTATTGCCTAATTATTGTATTTTTCCCCACTAGATTGTCAACTCCATGAGGACAAGAACAGTACTGAAATGATTCTCTACGTTATTCCCAGTGCCTAGTGCCAGAAATACATGTTGAATAAAGCAAATTAATTTTAAAAGATGAAAAGGCAGGGTTTCTCATGGCAATAATATTCCAAAGAGTGGCATACCAGGCACCATGTCAGCCGCTCTAAATTAGCAAGGATCCTGACAGGCAACAATGCGTTAGTTATCTGCATGCCACGACACTGATGAAAGATAGCAGAACATTCTTAAGAGTGCTGTCTCTCACCGCAGGTGGAGTGCAGGGATTTAAAGGAATCCATGTTATCATAGCACACTCCTTTCTACTGGGATGGGGCTCACAGGCACATTAGACAGAAGCCACCACCATTAGGGACAGCGTCAAAATGGATTGTCCAAAAAGATTCAGCAGAAAAAAAAAATTAGTGATAGAGTACTAACATTCCCTTTTAAGTGGATGCATTCGTTATATTAGTTGATAATCCTTTATCTAGTAGTCCTCCTCGGCTGGGGACCAGAAAATTGGTAATAAATATTTAAAGCAAATTTTTTGGAAAAGGTTCTGCCCAGGCCAACTATGGAGCTACATACTAGGCCTAGCGTCATGGAGACAAAACAGAAATGCAATCTGTGAATGCTGCGGCTGCTCTGTGCTTTTGCCTGCTTAGCTGCTAAAGAAGGAGAAAAAGGGGCTGTCTGAGCTAAGAAAGTTTAATACCTCGGAGCTGATGTATAAGGTATTATTTTGTCTTTTTTGACAGGGTCCGGTGCTATTTTTACCCACGTTGATGCAGGGGTTAGGTTCGGACTTTAGGAAGAAATGATTTATTTAAGTGCTGTTTGTGTAATAGCAGCTCCCTCTGCACTCATTTCTGTCACTTACTCATCGTTCCCAAGGTAAAAATGCCCCATTCTCCCTCTTATTTTCCTTAAAAATATACATCAGCAAGTATCTCCTTGATAATCCCCCTAACAAGCTGCTGGTTGTCTGCGAGAATTCCTTCCTCCTGTCTCACCGCTTCTATTTGGCAGTCTGGGTTCCTCCCCATCCGTGCACCCAGCCTCCCTGCCTCCTCCATCGTGCGGGTGTTGTTTCTCATTTAAATGAACAGTTGGATTCTTTTATTTCTTACAAGTGCTGGATTCGCCTTATCGCCCTCATTCCTTTGGGGGTTGCCAATTGGTTTTATCCACGGATGTATCATTTCTCATGCTTCCTTTTTTTTTCTTGCAAAGAGAAAGAACCTCTCCGTCAACAAGCCTCTCCGGAGTGGAAGATTAAAAACCTAGACATCACCTACCTTGCAGCTCTACTCCCAACTGGGTTGTGTAAAACTCAATTAAACGTGTCCCCATTGAATACCGCATTACATTACATTAAACAGAAAATTCTTCAAGCGTGATGACAAAGCTTGAAACCTTGCCTCAAAGCTGTTCCTGGTAGCTTTCTTTAACATTTCAGTCTTTATGGAGCAAGTCTCCCGTTGACACAACTTTAGTCCAGCTATGAAAAAAAAAATTCACAGAGCCCCACAGGGATTAAAAGAGAAAAGGGGGGAAAAGTGAATCTGGTCTTGGCACTTCCCTGGAGCCTCTATTGAAACGGCACTGCCAACAGACCACTCGAAGCTAAAAGTCTTCCAGAGGTCTGTGGTCAAACAATTGAAAATATAATTCCTTTATTTTGGGCAGGTGAATTTTACAGATTTCTTCCTCTACCGAGAACATTATATTCCCCTGAATACATATGAGAAAGACATGAGTCCCTAGGGTGAGGACTTCATGCAGACATATATTCAGAGAAATTTTAAAAGCCCAATGAATATGTCTGTCTCTTCAGAATTAGTCTCTTCATAAAACAAAACTATGAAAATGATTGCACATCCCTGCAAACCTCAAAACTGTTAACTATAAACTATGCTCTTCTATTTTTGTTTCTTGTCCTCTTCCACAATTTTTATTTCTAATCTGGGTTGCCATGAGGCAATCCTCCTCTTAATTTGTTCACCTAAGTGAGTTTTCAAAACTTGTTTATTAAGCAACTCCCACAGGTTTACAAAATTTAGAACAAAACTTTTTTTCCCCAGGAGTATAGATACTACTATATTGCCAACTTCATGTTTTTTTTTTTTTTTTTTGATATTTGAGGCATTTCTCTGCTTTTAAATTTTGACAATTCAAAGCAAAATGCCCTCTTCCCTCCAAAGTCTTTCGTTTACAGTATCCAGCCCAGTTGCTGGTGTAGCTAGAGGAAAATGGACTGGCTGTTTTAAGGCACTGTTTTATTTTCTGTGTTAATTATCATTTATTTTATGCCCACAATATGATGCATTCTATGATCTGAAGTCTTACACAGTGTTATTAAGAGTTTATTAAGAGATCCTAAAGCTTTAAGAAGGCACACAATAACCATTCGATTATTCAAAACTAGAACAGTACTTTAGCGTGGAGCTAGGGGGCATGGTGATACCAGAAGTTCCATTGTCACAATTAACAAATTTAGCTGTGGCTACTGAAGAAGGGCATGCTTGTCTGCACATATGCATATACGCATACAGGCATATTTATACACATATGTGTTTGTATATGTATGCTTAGACATACTCTGTTGTTAAAATCACTGTCTAACACATGCATGATACTTAATTTTGCCCTTAGCATCTTGCTTTAATTTATTGGTGGGGATGGGGGTTCATTCTTCTCCATCACTATTATAAACTATGGCCTGCAGTTTTTTTTTTTTTTTTTTTTTTTTTTAGTACAGAAAGAGGAAGTGTTGCTTATTCTGGAGGTTCATTACAAGGTTGTAAGTTCTAGTACTTAAAATGGAAATGCAGCTGTAGTGGATTTTGGCCGGGATTCCAGAAAGGTTTTTCCCTATGGACATACTAGAGACAAAGCTGGATATTACTAGGGATCCAACAAATGAGAAACAACACGTAAAAAACATACTGTAAAGAATGGAGCCTGAGCACTCTAATCCCAAAATGACTTCTAAGTTTAATTAGCCAAGATATTTGATTAAGAGTTTCCAGGGTTTTTTTAATACAAGGAAGTTTTCAAAGATTAGCTGATTATTCATAAGAAAAGTTAATATGAAAAGCAACCTAAAGAGTTCAGGAAAGAGTTTATCTTTCTTTTCCAAACTCTGTTAGTATCACGATAAAACAAAAGACATTTTTTCCATTCCAAGGCAGCTATGTTTCTGAATATGCTAGCAGTTATTTAACTCTTATCTCATGAAGAATTTTAAGAAAAAATATCTTAATATACAAGAAGCTTTTATTTATCCTTAACCTGGTTTTTCTTCAAAGAACAGGGTGGTTTGGTAAATTCCTATATTATACTTTAATTTTAACTCTGTAAGCAATCAAAGAAGTTATCATTCTTATCCTCAAAATATTTAAATCATTTCTCTGAATGAAAAACATAATTGTATTGGTATGTATTTCTGTAAAGGTCTGAATCCAAATTTTGTATCTAAGTTATCTTATTCTTTAGAGTTTTAAAGATAATTTGTAATTTATCTTCAAAAACATTTCTATATAACCCTTTGTAAGAATAAAAAGGAAACTGTTATAAATAGCTAGTAGTGTTTGTCTTATGCCATCTCTTACTTTTATAGTAAAATCACTTATTTATTCTTGTGTTTTTAAATGAATTGCCCATCCTCTAATATCAGTGGACTTTTTGGCTGGCCAGAGAACCAATTCACTCCCTCATGTCTCATACGCTTCCGTTCCAACATTTTTGAACGTTTGTTTCAACTAACAGATCAACCACATTAGTTCATCATACTTTCAGAGTTGAAGGTTAGGGCACACTGGCCAATTGCTGTTAACTGCATGATTTCTTGTTTCTCAGGATTTTTTTTTTTTTGCTCTTGAAAGAAAAATCTGAGGAGTTTATATTCAGAGAAGTTTCTCAAAAATGTATTTCTCCAGCAATGGTGCATATTCTTAAAAAAAAAACACAGACCAAGGCATGTTCCATGATTATTCTTAATGCTTTGGCTAATTCACATAAAAAGCAGCAAAGCTATCTGATACTGTCTGGTAGTGTCCATTTTCACAGTCCTCTAATTAAGTTGAAGGGTACCACTTTCCTTTAAGATCCATCTCCTCCTGATATACGCTTTATTCCTGTTCTCAGAACCTTGGTTACTATTACCCATTATTTTCCTTTAAGTAATTGTTTTACCTCTTGGCCATTCATTTGTCTTTCTGGTTATTCCTTTCATAGCTTCAATTGCCTATTAACTGATATAATAATACTGATATTTTCTATGGCTTTGGCTGTTTTCATCCAGGGATTTCAAAGTGCTTTTAAGATAGCTCTGTTGCTTTGTGAAAGGCAATTAGTAAGACAAAGAGAAATAAAGACCCGAAAAGTGAAGAAGCCCATGTGTATTCAGACACCAAAGCCATTGGAAAATCTTTAAATTTCATTCCTCTTTGAATCACTTTGGTTAGGCAGTCAAGAAGATGACTGATACAACTGAAAGTATAGGAAGATCTAGTGAAGTCATTCATTTTGACTCCTAAAGACTGATTGGGGTCAATAAAACCTTAGGGTCACTGACTCTTGTCATTCTTTTTCTGACTGACCTCTTTTAGTTTCAACGTCCCTTGATTTGAGGCCATAGGTACTAGAGGTGTGCAGACTCTGTTAATAAAAACTGTTTCCTTCTTTGGAGGAATCCATTGTTGCAGATGTGTATGATTCCATTGTCACCATTTGTGGAACCATTTTCCTTCTGATGGATATTTGGGTTGTTCTCTTCACCTCTGTAGCAATGGATCCTCAAATGGAGAAAACCACTTTCATTAAGAGAGTCTGAAAAACTCTAGTAGCAACGAACTACTGATACACAATATGACCTGTATGAGTCTTTAAAACATTACGTTGAGCATGGAAGCCATAAAGTATATGATTCATGTGAACAACTCCATTCATATTAAATTTCAGAACAGGCAAAACTAATCTGCTAAGAGTAATCAATGGTAGTTGTCTTTTGTAATATGGGAGATCTTCTAGGGTGGTGGGTATATTTTTATTGTAGACATAAAATTTGCACATTTCATTATAAGCCAAAAATAACTTAAAAAACAGATAACTGAACTAGATTTTTCTTCTGAAAATGTTTTATTTATATTTGTATTTATACAGTAATTTATCTCCTGCTCTTTCAGTGTTTCTCAAAACAAATTTTTTTGGTTTACAGTCAAGCCAGTGTGGGCTGAACTGTTTCATTAATTTGGTAGGCATGTCTCATTTTAACATGATTTAAAAATAAATGCATGGATAGGAATGAACATCATTTTATTTGCAGGCAATATTGCTCTGTGGACAAATTTAAGGTCCAAATTCTGACTATATCTGTCAATAGCTATACAACTTTGACCAAAACATTGGTTGCTTCACCTGCAATATTTATAGCAACCCTTGCAGAGTAGCTATACTATGTATGTAACATTTGCTTTTAAGTAAGTGCTCCACAAATTTTAGTTTCTCTTTTTTGCCTCTTAACTGCAAATGTTTTATCTCTGTGCATAAGGCTAGATGTGGAACCAGGTGTGCTTCCCATGTAGTTCTGTGTGTTTGACATGATCACACACCATGACACCATGACATGACTACACCTTGCTGCTGCTGCTGCTAAGTCGCTCAGTCGTGTCCGACTCGTGCGGCCGCATAGACGGCAGCCCACCAGGCCCCATGGGATTTGCCAGGCAAGAGTACCGGAGTGCAGAGAAGGCAATGGCACCCCACTCCAGTACTCTTGCCTGGAAAATCCCATGGTTGGAGGAGCCTGGTAGGCTGTGGTCCATGGGGTCGCTAAGAGTCGGACACGACTGAGCGACTTCACTTTCACTTTTCACTTTCATGCATTGGAGATGGAAATGGCAACCGACTCCAGTGTTCTTGCCCGGAGAATCCCAGGGACGGGGGAGCCTGGTGGGCTGCCTCTGTGGGGTCGCACAGAGTCGGACACAACTAAAGTGACTTAGCAGCAGCAGCAGTACTGGAGTGGGTTGCCATTGCCTTCTCCAGATTACACCTTAGTAGGATGCAAAACAAAGATGCAACTGTATAATACAAAATCTCATAAAGATAGAAAAGCATTAACAGGAAGAATGGGATCTGCTAATCTCACCCTTTAATATAAATTGTTATCTTTTTTATTGCTTCCCAACTTAATCTATTTTTTTTTATACTTTAGACAAAGAAACCAGGGCAAAAAGAAAGGGAGAAAAGTGAATCCAAATATTCACTTATTCATTCAACAAATATTTTCTTGAGTGCTTCCTATTAGTCAGGTATTGATCCCAAACTCTCTAAGTTCCTAGGACTTACAGCTGGAATCAAAATACAAGTAAATGTTAAGGGAGATGTGATTTATGGACTGTTTACTAGACTAAAATCTTCAAAAACTTTTCAATATTCTCTTCTCAAGTCCTGTTAGCATCTCAAATGGAAGCAAACATCATTATGGTCTCCTTCCTGCTTTTGAGAACAGCTGAGATTCTTCTGTTGACACAGTCTCCAGGATTGTACTTGAAAAACCAGAAGCAGGGAGTTCCCATTAAGAGTTGTGGCCTTGCAGACTTACCCCTCCTATCTGTCCCACAAAGCCAGAATTTTCTGACCTGCAGGGCACAGTGTGGGACTCATCTGTTTTCTTGAGCATTTCCTGGCTAGGGACACAATACTCTTGTGGTGGGAGGAGAGAGTGACACAGAGGAGATTTATTTACAACTGTACTGGATGAGGTAATTATTAAAGTATCTATTTAATCTCTGACTATTATTGGGCAGTATATTGGTGTTACAGAACAGGACGTTAATGCTCAGAAATGTACTAGTCAGTAAGAAGGAAAAAAATTCCACAATTTTTTCATGGAAAAAGTCAGTAATTTTCAGAGGCCGATATGGAAAATACAGAGCAGATACTTTCAGGAACCCAAACAGATTCACCTATGCACTCTCATGTTTCTCCTCTTGGTTGGTTCTAGGTCATGGAGGAAGGGGTGCGTGTGTATGTGTGGGTGTGAAAAACCCAGACCTCTGAGTCAGTTAAGTGGTGACTTTCACTCCCTAACAGAAATGCCCCAGCTCACCAGTGCAGGGAATATTGCGTGCTTTCTTTACTCCAGTGCCTAGAAAATTGCCAGGCATAGTAGGCCCTCAATAAAAACTTGCCAAATGCGTAAATGAATGAAAGGCAGAGGTGATTTCAACTTAAGCTGTGTCACTTGTTAGCTTTGTGATTTGGGAAAGTTATTTAAGCTCTAAGTGAATAAAAGTGAAAGTTGCTCAGTCACGTCCAGACTCCTCTGTCGATGAAATTCTCCAGGCAAGAATACTAGAGTGGGTAGCCATTCGCTTCTCCAGGGGATCTTCCTCACCTGGGGATCGAACCTGGGCCTCCTGCCTTGTATGAGGATTCTTTACTGTCTGAGCGACCAGGAAATCCTTGGGGACTATTAAAAAACTGAGGATAATCCTGTTGCTCTCATGGTTTATTTGTCAGTATTTAATGATCCGATACTCAGGACTGGGCTTTGTACACAGTGAGTGCTGAGTGGAGATGGACTCCACTCTCTTGAAGACACTCCCTTACTTTGTAATGATTTATTTAGCATGATGTTATAGTAGAGTTGTGTTAATTGGATGCTCCTATGAGAAAGTATTCAAATGCTGACTTATATATGTTGAAATGGACATATTACATTGGTTATAACAAGGTATTGTCTGCCATTCTGGATTTTTCTAACATAAATCTGTTCCAAGGTATGAAAAAAGGTCTAAATTTATACAGTAATTATAAGTCGATGAGACAAACATGTAATTAACAATTTCCCAGTGGTTTGAAAATCATAAACTGTAATAAACCTCCTCAACAGGGACAATTTTATGATTTTGAAGAAATTTTATTTTTTATTCCAGGAATTTTATTTACCAGTAATATGTAAATAAGTTGTTCTCAACATAAAGTTAATAGTTTATTTGGTAAATTGTTTGACTAATAAGAGAATTCTTAGCTTAAAATGCTTGGAAGCTGAAAACTCAAATAAACCTATATCACAGTAAAGGCTATATTGGAGGACTTTATTTAATGGGGTGAAGAAAATATTTCCTGATTTTTTTATTACTATAGGGCAGATCTGACACCATTAGTTTTCTTTCTGTCATAAATACAGACGAGTAGAATTTGACAGGCATCACTATAAAATAGGTTATAGATAAGTTCAGGCATCTTGCCTTCCACACAGACCTTTTACACTCAGTTCTGATGGGGCTGCTTGAATAGAATGACCAAGGTTTGATTTTAGGCTTCTAGGTCACGGTTTCACCTTGACAACAGTTCTTTCATTTCCAGCTGTAACATTTGCTAGGATCCCTAAGGTGCTTTCATTTCTGTAAGTAGTATAAGGGAAAAAAAAAAAAGAAGGATGGGGGGTGGGGGGGAGATAAATCTTAATTCACATGCTGCAGGACTATCTCTGTGTCTCCGGCACAAAACTTCAAATCCAATCCAAGAACTGGATGTGTATTAGAAGTCTGCAGATTTAAACCTTGTCCACCATGATCAAACTGGATTTATGGAGCATCATAACTCCCCAGACACCATCCAGCAGCTTATTAATTTAATAGACTCCTGTCCATTCACTGATGTTCCTGCTCTGACAGTCTCTCAAGATAAGGCGAAAGCCTTTTGACAGGACAGAGAGCATATATATTTTCTTCTGTTTTCTCATGGATGGGGTTGTCGACAACTTGAAATGTGTGGCTCAGCAAATTTGTTTTTTTCCTTCTCTTTTTTTCCCCTTTTGCTGAGCAGGAAGGATGACAGAGGAGAGCCTCCAGAGAGTTCCAAGGGTCAGGGGGCCTGCGTTTCCCCTAAGTACTTATTTAGGATTTTGTTTTGCAAATAACAATGAATTGATTTAAAGGCACACACACGGGGACACTTTCGCCATGGAAAGAAACAGCATTACAATTTAATGCCTAATATAAATTAAGAGGTGTTGGAGAGAAGAGGAAAAACAGCAATAAATGTTCCCATTAAATAGAGTACAGCAGCATTTTCTTTTCTTTGCTATAATCCCATTTGTGGGAATGAGGGGGAGTGCCAAGAAAGATAGCACTCAAGCTGTTGTATATTTAAAGACAAAACAGGAAGAACTTTTCAACGTTCTTATTTTCCCTTTATGATATTCTCATGCTCTACAATAGTGTTTGTTACTTGCAAATGAATTCACAAGTCTCTGAAAGTTATTATGCTACTATCTTGCAAGGTTAACTGTTTCCATCCCTACTGGTACTCTTCTGTTAAAGACACACCAGTAATCACTAGATCTTGGCTTTTCAAACTTAAATGTGCACACAGATCACTGGTGATGGTTTAGTGGTTTAGTTGCTAAGTCGTGTCTGACTCATTGAGACCCTATACATGGTAAGCCCACCAGGCTCCTCTGTCCATGAGATTTTCCATGCAAGAATACTGGAGTGGATTGCCAGTCCCTTCTCCAGGGGCTCTTCCTGACCTGGGTCTCCTGAGTTGCAGGTGGCTTCTTTATTGTCTGAGCCACCAGGGGAGATTTGGATTCAGTAGGTCTGAATGGGATCTGAGGTTTAGTGTTTCTAACAGGCCCATGCCATACTGCTGGCTGGCAAACCACTTTTAATAAACATGACATTAGCCAAACTTTTAAAAAAGGGAAAACTTAGATATATGAAAGTGTCATACCAAGGTAAAACACAACTTGAACATATAGCAAAAAATTAACAGATTCCCTAGCTGGAATATAGTGGGTACTTGACCAATATTTCAATGAACTGAAGAATCCCCAAGTGGCATGCATTTTATAATCTCCCTTCATTTTCACATGTGTGCAAAGATGATCATATTAATGTCCTTTGAGATAGCTAATTACAATGGTATATGTAAAGCCAAGGATAAGATGAAAAGTAACTTGTCCATTTTCTCATGCACATTTTCTTTTTACTTCATTTCACTGGTAGAAAGCTATCCTTCTTATCTCTATCTCTAGTCAAAATGCAAAACTATGAAGCAAGATCTCTAAACTAAACTACTGTTTGACTTAAATGTCCTCCGTAGGACTGTTTTTTATTTTTTTGCTTCCTACACTCACTTTAATCTAGAAACCTATACTCAGAGTACAGAAAGATAGCTGAGATTATACTTAAGACATTTAAGATTTTATATGCATTACGAAACTAGTTTTGATATTAAGAGACTCCAAATTATTATTTACTAGTTAATGGATAAATTTTGTATCTTTTGGGGGCCCAGAGAGCAGGAATATCTTATATTACTTATTTCATCAAATAAATTATAAAACATTAAATTCCTTACTAGAAATATTTGATAAGTATCCTGAAAATCTTAAGTTTTCCTAATAAGCCTCTGAGACTTAACCAGTTCTTGAAAGAATGCACAAAGTAAAGGGTACTGAACTGGAGGGCCATCATTCTTGAAAATCTTTACTGACAAGGGAGACCAGACAGTGATGATAAATACTAGATTTCTAAAGGAAAAACTGGCTTAAAGTAATTTATTCGTATTGAATTTCAATGGGCGGTAGATAAAACTATATAAATAGACAGAAAAATCTTATCTGCTCATACTTAAATGTGTGCATTTCGGATCCATTCTCCTGGTTGGGATATTCTTGCTTGCAACACCACGATATACTATCTTGGTTGACCCCACTGTCATCTGACAGTCTTCACAGATCTAAGAAAGACTAATGAGAATATATCTTCTCTGAAGTACTACTGTATGTCATGGCATATCAGGTGACCTTTTAGTTTAAAAATAGCCTTCAAAGATGGGGTTGACTTATACACCAAGGGAAATGAAAAGTCTCCAATTTTAGGTCTCAGAGCAAAGACTTGAGGTCTGGCTGACTTTCCCCCAGTGATAGGTGGGAACAGCAGATGCAGTTACTGCTTGTTGAGAGAAAGTCAAGTGCTGTGTGTGTGTGTGTGTGTGTGTTCAGTCACCCAGGAAAGAACTGTGCAATAACGGTGAGGCAAGGAATTGGCATGGCTGCTATGCAAAGATATCAAATAAAACCTTAAGGTTTGACAGCATCTTTTGCATGTATATAGATTCTAATTTTTCCACATTCTTTTATACACCTTCATTCTAACTGATGTAGCACAATGTATGCTTTGTTTACCCAGGGCATTCCAAAGAAATACCCCTATATTAGATTTTCTAGCATTACAAAAATCTTGCTAAGACATGGAGTACTTTCCTACATATGGAGAGAAAAGCATTCTGAGTATCGGTTTTCAAATGATTTTTCACACTGGTAATTTCTGAAAATAAAGCAAGTCCTACTAGAGTTTACTACATTGAGGGATGCATCTTAATACCCATTAAAAGCAATTCAAAATTCAGCGAGTATATTCTATGAATTATCTGTGGAGTAGAAGTGAGAAATGACATCATTGCACCCGAGGTGTTCACAACCAACCTGGGACAGTGCCCACGCTGGGGTGGAGCCCCCTCCTGGGAAGGGCATGGAAGGCTTTTCAGGAGCAATGATACCTGTTAAGTCTTCAATGCTATCTCCTTCCTAGACAAAGATGTTGGGAAGGTTATTAAGCAAGGGAAATATGATATATAAGGCAGATGTGAGCAAGTAAGGAATAGCTGAGGAATTTTAAATAACTGAGACTACTTGGAGTACAGCAAGCCCCTTACACATGAACCTTCAAGTTGTGAACTTTCAAAGATGTGAACGTGCATGTCAGCCCCTCCATACTAGCTGTGGTACTGTACTACTGGACTTCTCAAGGCACTGGACTGTAACATTAAAAATGTTTTCTTCATTTTTGGTGTTTGATTTTTATGTACATATTGTTTGTATGAAAAGTATTATATACCTATTACAGTACAGTACTAAATAGCTGATTGGGTTAGTTGGGTACCTAGGCTAACTTTGTTGGTCTTACAAACAAACTGGACTTACAAATGCACTCTTGGAATGAAATCCACTTGTATATAGGGGACTTACTGCTGATTGGATTAGTTGGGTACCTAGGCTAACTTTGTTGGTCTTACAAACAAACTGGACTTACAAATGCACTCTTGGAATGAAATCCACTTGTATATAGGGGACTTACTGTATAGCACAGCTGTGAAGGATAAGTGAGAAATGAAACTGTAAGGAGATGGGTAGTTAAAAAATTTAGATGAGATAAGCTTCAAGAAACACAGAAATGAGAAGAAAGAAAACTACAGAATGACAATATTTAGTGGCTGGACAGTGATGGAAAAACCTGGCCCTGTGTGTGGAAAGGGATAAATCAGAGCAAGCCTCGTGGAGTGAAAAGCTGACACAAGTAAACCACAGGAGACCTCTGACAAAGTCACTTCAATGGAATGATGAAGGCAGAAACGGAATAAGACAGAAGATGCTGCAATTTAGAGAGTTAAAAGAATGCATGCAAAAAAAAAAAAAAAAACTTTGCAGAAGCTTACCTAAGAAAGCAAGCATAGAGGGCTTCCCGTTAAATATGATGAATTGATTGCATGCATTTATTTCTTCTCCCTTTCACTAACATGACAGTGGAGAAGAAAAAAGATGATAAGGGCAAAGAGATGGGGCAGAGTTGGCAACAGAAGTCAACAACATCTTGGAAGCTAGCAAGTTGATGGAGTGATAGATGACACACCAGAGCACAGAAAGCTGAAATCCAAGTATTTGAAGAGCAGCTGGCCAACATATAGCAAGCGGATTGATTCTGCAGAATCCTGGAAAAGATCAGAAAGTAAAGACACCTGGCACCTTGAAAGATAGGGTGAGCAGCAGAGCTAAAATGTACAGGACTGGCTTTCCCAGTAAGAAGCTGTTAGTTACAATTGCTCAGGGATTCCTGCAGAGCTAAGTGACATTCCTTTCCTACTCTGCTAGGGAATGGAGGCTTAGTCTATGAAGAACTGGAATAGAGGCTTTAGAGACAGAGAAATATACTCAGCCAAGGGTTATATCACAGTGTCACCTGAGTTAGAAGATTGAGGGAACACCTACATTCTCAAAAATGAGGTAGGACTTTCCCAAAGCACCACCTGGTCTTAACACCACCTTGTTAAGCTACCAGCCTATGGTATTTGGTTATAGCAGCCTAAACTGCCTAATAATGTGGAGAAAAATGAGAGAAATAGAGACCGAGTAGTTAGGTACACCTCGGGGAAGGCACTATTTGGAGAGAGTTTCTAATGAGGCAAGAGAGGGACCAATGTGGGGGCATAGCAGGGCACAGTGCCAAGGCCCCGAGGCAGAGGCATTCTTCGTATTTTCAAACAAAAGCAAGCCACTAAATATTGTCATTCTGTAGTTTTCTTTCTTCTCATTTCTGTGTTTCTTGAAGCTTATCTCATCTAAATTTTTTAACTACCCATCTCCTTACAGTTTCATTTCTCACTTATCCTTCACAGCTGTGCTATACAGTAAGTCCCCTATATACAAGTGGATTTCATTCCAAGAGTGCATTTGTAAGTCCAGTTTGTTTGTAAGACCAACAAAGTTAGCCTAGGTACCCAACTAACCCAATCAGCTATTTAGTACTGTACTGTACTGCCCACAAAGTCCTCAGATTGCTGGCTATGAGGCTCATCTATCTCAGAGACAAAACCCACATTCTCTGAGACCGGCATTCTCTAAAGAAGCTAATCGTGCTAAGATAAAAAAAATTACATACACCGCATTGGGAGACATCATTACCATGGCTAGGTTGCCATCCTATGACCCACAAAAAAGCTACCAGTTGACAAGCTCTGCCTTCTCAGGCTGCTGTTGCATTCAGCCCTTAGTGCCCCATTCTTAAATGATAAAGTAGATATGCATGGATCTCCAGCCTCTTGAGGAAAGCTTCAACACTAAATACAGGGGCAAATATAGGTGGAAAAAGTAAGAAACAACACACACAACATACAATTCCCTAATCACCCTCTGCCTCCTATTTTCAGAGATAAAGGAAAGAATATCCATACTAAAAACAGCAAGGTGCTGAAAAAAGGTTCCAGTCAGGGAAAGACTCTGTACATTATAAATATGAGAGTTAAAATTCAATAGTTAAGGAAGTTAAGGAATAAAGTTTGAGCACATCTCAGAAAGTTCAACAGTCAGATTATCTGATTGGGAGAACATTATTAAAAATAATTTATATTAATTTCCATGTTTTAAAAATCTGTAAGTCATTCATTTTATCAATTAACTTCTTCATAAATATTTAGTGAGCACCTACCATGTATCATAGATGGCCAAAAAAAACAGACAAAATTACTGTCCTTAAAGAACTCGCATTCTAGGGATAGGATGACACCAAATTTTTAAAAGAAATTCTAAAATGTCAAATATGAAGATAAATGAGAAAGATATTATGGACTGAATGTGTCCCCAACTCTAAACTTTAATGTTGAAACCCTATGTGACAGTACAAGAGGTGAAGCCTTTGGGAGGTAATTAGACCATTAAGGTGGAGACCTCAGGGTACCGATGCCCTCATGAGACACGAGGGAGGAAGCTGGCTCTCTCTCTGCCTCCCGCCACACAACCATATGCGGATACAAGAAGGTGGCCATCTTTAAACCAGGAAGATGGGTCCTCACCAGACACCGAATCTGCCTGCTCCTTGATCTTGAACTTCCCACCCTCCAGAACCGTGAGAGAGAAGCTTCTTAAGCTACCAGCCTATGGTATTTGGTTATAGCAGCCTAAACTGCCTAATAATGTGGAGAAAAATGAGAGAAATAGAGACCGAGTAGTTAGGCACACATCGGGGAAGGCACTATTTGGAGAGAGTTTCTAATGAGGCAAGAAAGGGACCAATGTGGGGGCATAGCAGGGCACAGTGCCAAGGCCCTGAGGCAGAGGCATTCTTCATATTTTCAAACAAAAGCAAGGGCCCGAGCCACTGGAACAGGACAGGTGGAGAGTAGCAGTAAATAAACCCAAAGAAGTGTCCAGGACAGACCATGTAGGGTCTTTTAGGCCAAGGTAGTAACCTTGTGGCCTTGGCTCAGATGTTGCCATGCTTTTTCTATAAAGGGCCAAACAGTGAACGCTTTAGGTTTTGCAGGCTAAATGGTCTCTACCAGAATTACTCAACTCGGATGTTATGGTGTGAAAGTAGCTACAGACAAAATATACAAACAATCATGGTAGCTGTGTTCCAATAAGACTTTTTATACAAAAACAGGTGGTGGGTCAGACTTGGTCTCTTGGGCCATATTGATTCTTGTAATCAGACTCTGCAAAAGGAAGCTATTCCTTGGAGGATTATATGTGTTTTGTTTTTTTTTTTTCACTTTTCCATTTTATCTGGGAAACAAGGAGCAAGGTCATTATTTATCAGGGGATGGAATATATTTTGGGAGACAGAAGTCTAACACAGTCACTCTGAAGATGAATTTGGAAAGAAGATCTGAGTAGACAGGCTACTTACTCTGAGGGTTCACATTCACTTGGTGGTCAAATGTAAACTAGCGGTCAGCACTGGTTTCTGTTGTTCTAGCTTTGTTGTTGTTAGTGGTGGTGATGGTTTCTTTGGTTCATTCTGACCACACCTTATATAGCATTCTTTGTGGACCAGGCATACTTTATAAATACTACTTCCCCTAACTTCTGCTGCTTGGATTAAGCGAGGGGAAGGTGGAGAGATTGACTGATTAGGAAAAGGGTATTCAGGGCAGTAAAAGCCAGAGGGGGTACAAGAAAGTAATTAGAATGATGGACTCATGGAATCCAAGCCAGGTCTTCTGGAAGTAAGGACAGGGGCTGCTGGGCAGGACAATGCTGGTGAAGAGGTAAGAGCATCAGAGGTTTATTTGGTATTGAAAAACTGTTGGAGTCAGGTAATGAGTGGAGAAAAGCAGAAGATTTATCTTATCTTCTAGAAGGATGTAGCTACCAACATTCTTTTCTTGACAGCTAAAGTCTTGTTTTTTATTAATGATGGATCTGAGCTTCACCATTGACACGATAATCAATAATCTTACTAAAATGCCAGTGTGATCACATGTGCCTCAGAACTTTCAGTAGCTCTCTACCATCTCCATGATGAGGTCTTCAGACTGAGCACTCAACTGAAGACACAACAGGACCCTCAGAAACATTTGCAGGCTTGCCTCTCACTGGTCTTATTTGTAAATTCTCTGTTCTGACTAAAGACTGATGCTTTCATGACCATATGAACCATGGCCTGTAAACTTTTAGACACAGAATTTCAACCTCCCCAAATGCCTTCCCCTTTTCTCAAATATATATTCAGCTTTCAATATCCAACCAAAATTTCCCATCCTCTATCAACTTTGCCTTGACCATGTAAGACAGAACTCAGTATTATGCAACCTCCACTAATTAAGCTCTTTCAATAAACTCCTTAACCCAGGGGTGTGTTTCATGTTCCTCTGTACCCCTCATGACACCTGGGCTGTATCTTGTGCAGAGCATGTGCTCAATTACTTTTATTTGCAAAAATTATCTTATGAAATAAAAAGTGCCAGGACATTTATAGAGACACTAAAGAAAAATATGTATCACTAGAAAATAATTTAATTTCCAGGGATGAGGGATTTCATGGGTAAGGCAAAGATTTTTGTTCTTTTAGTTTGGATTGTATAAAAAGAAGAGCAGGAATGTAGTTAAAACAAAAAGTGATTTTCATTTGCAAATATTTTTCTTGAATTATATAAGAAAAATAAAGTGAAGAAAACTATAAAATAGGAATACGAAAAATTTTTACCAAACCATATCACCTTTACAGAAATACTTTTATAGTTTCAAGCTATTTCTTTCTGTGTGTTTCACTGTAAATATATATATTTAAATATAATTATAATCATACTAGGCACAAAACCTTATATTTTCCTTTTTTAGTTGAAATTATAATAATTTTTTTATGTAATGCACTGTTTTAAGAATTATTCACAATATCTTACTCTGAAAACATTCCCTAAAGAGTTGTCCCTCATTTTAGCTGACAAAGATACTTTTGGGGGTAGCTTTCAAGATTAGCATCACTTTGAATGACAAGCTAACATCCTTGAATGATAGTGAGTCACCTCTCAAAAGACCCCACTCTTCATTTTTCATTTTTATACTTATGAAACTGATATATTCTTAGTTCTTATCATTTGCCAACATCCTACCTGGGTTTTTACCCCTAAGAGACAGAAGCTTCATTCATGAGTGGATCAGGATGGTTTAGGATATTTTTTTCTCCAACATATGAGAATGCATCTAACCCATGGAAATAATTAATGGTATTATCGTGCAGGATTATTTACCAACATTTCATTAAGGAAACTCACAGTGATGTTGATATGAAAACAAATGTATTTTTTCATATCAAATAGCACACATTAATAACAACTCAGGACATAAACTATTCAGTACGACCAGATTCAGACTGAAATAACATCAGTAAATCACTAACATAATTGTAAAAACAGTAAATGCATAGTAAAAAATGGAAATGGCAGAAGGCCCGATATTTGCTGAAGTTGCTGTCATTCCGCAATTTGCAACAGACAGCTCCATTGTAAATAACACACTCACTGGAATCCGTTTTGATTCAAATTGTCATTTCTGAGGGGTTCTTGCCTTGACCTTAAGAACCCCTCAGAAATGACAATTTGAATCAAAACGATGGTTTTCTAAAGCAACCATTTTTAACAATCACAGATTTCTAGAACAGGCATAATAAATTGCTTACTCCTCCAAACATTTCTCATTCTTAGAGAACATAACCAGAAAAAGCCTCAGATGTTCATGAAACATGTTGGGTTTTCGGCATCGCGTTATCCTGTGGTGCTCTGCAATCAATTACTGTTATACCACCATCATTAATAATTTTCTTAATGAAAATGATTCTGTTGATCTCCGCTGTATTTTAATTATCAGAGTTAAGCATAATTACACTGCAGCTCTGAGCTGGCATGTGGACTCCTTTAGGGCGCAATTTTGTTTTAACACACTGATAATGTAATTTTACATTGTGTCAGTTTGTTTGGTTATTATCCAGTTGTACAATTCCACTGTATTCCTGATAACAGATAATAACCTTAGTACCTCCTATATCCTGAAGTCATTTAAAAAGCAATATTGGAATTCTGCGACTAGCTAACTTAATCGCCTTATGATTTTATAATTCCTGCTGCTAAATATTTGGTTCAGGCACCCACCCTCTTTTAAGAATATTGTAAAACTAGACAACAGTTATATATTTTGTATGCACTACAAAATGGTTAAATAAACACTTAAATATGAGCACAATTTTTTCATTTCAAATTACTTTCTTACTCACATAGATTTAGGTCCTTTAAGGTAAACATGAACTTATAGGCTAGTTAGGAAAACTAGCTGTCAAGTTGGACAAGGCTATTGTTTCAAAATTCTAGGAACATGCAACAGATACTCTATTTTAAGCTGGAAAAAAGTCCAAACCTTTGCAAGGGTCTTTTACAATGACAGATCTTTGTTTTAAACAGTTGATCAATTTAGTCAGTGTGTAGAAAGTTGTTCACCAAAGTTAGCTCGTTAGAATTATTGTCATTATTTTACAGTACCTTGAACATAGTACCCAACCAATCAGGGCTTAACTGAATTAACTGCATCGTTACATTTATGGAAACAAGCAAAATCAGAACTTTGAAGATGGTCATAGAAAGATTTTGGAGATTAGTCTTCTCCATGACTTTAAATTCCTGTGGTCTTCAAAGCAACAGAGAAATTAGCAGAAGGTACTGCTGACACTGCTGTTTGAGTTCTGGAAAACTTTTTCTGAAAAACCAAATCACAGCATGAGGGGGAAAAAGTTTCGCTGATAAATATGCATGTAAATTTGTGAGGAAGACCAATAACCTACAATCTTGGCTTAGTAAATGGTATCTTCCAAACTCTGCTAATTGTGCTAACTGGGATTCAAGGTCAACATATTCAAGACTGAATCCAAATTTCATCACGTATGAGCTATATATCCTTAAATTACTTAACTTACCTAAACTTGAGTTTGTGTTTGCATGTGTGCTAAGCCACTTCAGTTGTGTCCAACTTTTTGAGACCCTATGGACTATAGGCTGCCAGGCTTCTCTGGCCATGCGGATTCTTCAGGCAAGAACACTGGAGTGGGTTCCCATGCCCTCCTCCAGGGGATGTTCCCAACTCAGGGATCGAACCCTCATCCCTTTCGTCTCCTGCACTGGCAGGTGGGTTCTTTAGCACTAGCACCACCTGGGAAGCCCCAAACAAGTTTACTCTTTACTCTGTACAGTGGGAATAATTCTGCTTACATCATGATTTTCTAAATAGTAAATCAGAAAACATATGTAAAGAGCTTAAAACCATGCCAGGCATAGAATAATTGCTTAATAAATGGTAACTGCTATTGCTTGCTTTAATATTATCATCATTATCTTTACACTAGCATTTTAAATAAAACTTTCATTAAAAATATCATGTGCCCAAGGGGAAAAATCTATCTTTAGGCAAAGGCTTCTGGCCTCTGATTCTGTAATACAGGTCTCTGCAGATACTGTGGTTTCATAGGGCCTAAGTGGGACTGAAGGAATTCTTGGCTATACATCTGGTATCAGATGACCATGTTTCCTTGCACACTTGCTTGATGCCAGTGTGGAGGCCTGGCTTCATTTCCCCTAAATTTGTGCTGACATATAACCAAAAGCCAAACTGGACTGAGAATAAAATCATCCGCAATATAATATTTATGACAACATATGCAGTTATGTGAACAGGTGAGTCTTCACAAAATTCCTGTGAGATGGCCACTGCGATTTCATTTTTACAGCTGAGGAAATATGATTTAAAGAGGAAAAGTGATTTGCTCAAGGATCCATCTGAGCAATAGTTGTTTTTTTCTCAATAATATTGTGCTTTTATGTAAAAACAAATCTTCTATGGTTAAGGTAAGAGTGAGGGTTAGTTGATACTTTTTCAGTCCTTTGATTGACAAGGTTTATGCTCTTCATCCAAATACCCAAAGAATGTGGCTCTCTAAAACAACATGGCATGAAAATCCAAATAACTTAATTATCCCTCATTTGGAGGGAGCTGAATGAACAAACCCACGTTTAGAATGTTTATGGTGCTAAAGGTATAATTTTGAATGCTCAAAAACATGAAATTCAAAGTGACCTATTTACTTTTCATAAATGAGAAAGGTCACTATATTGTGCAAACACTATAAAAAACATTAAGGTATAGATAAAAGAAAAGGGGTTTCCAATGCTTGACAGGTATTCACAGATTTTAGGAGCAAGGGGGCAGACCTCTGCTCATCCTCCTTCCAGCAGTCTCCCTTTAGCCTCAGCATGGTGCTTTTTAGTATTTTTCCACTAGAGATAAGTAAATTAGAATTATCTGGAGTCTGCTGAGAATAATGGCAAAAACCAGACAACCCAACAAGTCTGGTCCATCAATGTCTGGATGAGCTAATTACTTTCTGGAATGAGAGGGGGTAGTTGAGGCAGGGAAAAAAGTACATCAGATTATAATATTAATGCCAAGTACTATTTTTTTTTTACTCAAATAAAACAGGATGATTGCAGCCTGTCAAATAGCACTAAGTAATATAATTCTATAATAATTATTAGATGGACACCTGGAAATGAAAATTTTATCATTATATTTAATGTTAACACCAGCCCACATTTAATAATACTTCAAAAAGTAAGTATATCTCTTAAATGATAATGGTTACACATTAAGTAGTCTATCTTACATGCCATAAGAAAAATATTATCAAAAATTTCAGAGTCAAGGCATTTAAAAGTACAACATATATGTATCTTACATTCTATTTGTATTAATCAATAGGTACTAATATACTTTTAGATAGCCAGAGCCAATGAAGGTGACTTTGGCACGGAATTCATAAGTATTGTGGTGCTTAGCTAGAAAACAAAATAAGGCAATGTAATTTGATGTTAGTGAGAGCTGATCTTCAGTGAGAGCTCTTTAGACATGAGGAGTAATGTGTTGCATGTGGGTGCATGGATGTTAGCCTATCAAGCGACCATTCTTTATTATATGGAAGTAGCACTTAGGTTTTCATTTGGGGAACTACTTCTCCTGTGTCTCATTGTGTCTCCTATGTCTCATTGGCTTATATACAAAACTACAGAGGATTGTAGTTTGAAAAGAAGAGTCACAGTGATTAACTGGTTCAAGGATTGTATGTGATGTACCTCAAACAAAATCCAGAAAAGCTCTATTTGCACGGGCATTGCTCTGCTTGTAGAATGTAAGTTTAGAGCTTCCCACCACTTGACAAGAACATTTCTGAGAATAAAACACACAAAAGAAAGATGAAGCAGAAGATAGAGACAGTCTGGGGACAAAGTCTGAACATCTGAATTAAACTGATCCTGAAGTTTAGAATATCCCTTGATTCTCAGTTATGTGAGCAGATGAATCCTCCTACCCTCAACATACACACACACGTGTGTGTGGTTTTTTGCATAAACCAATTTCATCTGGATTTCTATCATTTGTAAACAAAAGAGCCCCAACTGATAAGTAACATACATGTTACGAAAATGTCTCACATACTATAGATGTCCAAGTCAATATGTATCTATTAAATCTAAATCACCAATTTCTTTCAACTACAAAACTCTTTTGCTTAGGGTAGGCTTATCATACGCAGGGGCTCCCCTGGTGTCCCAAGGGTAAAGAATCTACCTGCAAGGCAGGAGACATGGATTTGATCCCTGGGTTGGAAAGATCCTCTGGAGAAGAAAATGGCAACCCACTCCAGTATTCTTGCCTGGAGAATCCCATGGACAGAGGAGTTGGTGGGCTACAGTTCATGGGGTTGCAAAGAATTGGACATGACTAAGTGACTGAAAGAGTTAGACTGTGAAGAAAGCTGAGCGCCAAAAAATTGATGCTTTTGAACTGTGGTATTGGAGAAGACTCTTGAGAGACCCTTGGACTGCAAGGAGATCCAACCAGTCCATCCTAAAGGAGATCAGTCCTGGGTGTTCATTGGAAGAACTGATGCTGAAGCTGAAACTCCAATACTTTGGCCACCTCATGGGAAGAGTTGACTCATTGAAAAAGACCCTGATGCTGGGAAGGATTAAGGGCAGGAGGAGAAGGGGATAACAGAGGATGAGATGGCTGGATGGGCATCACCGACTCGATGGACATGAGTTTGAGTAAACTCCAGGAGTTGGTGATGGACAGGGAGGCCTGGCATGCCGCGATTCATGGGGTCGCAAAGAGTCGGACATGACTGAACAACTGAACTGAACTGAAGTGACTGAACAACAAGAAGAATCATACCCACAGTCTGTGAAGACAGAAGGCCTCAGAGCCCAGGCAGTCCTGGTAGCAGTGATTCCTGGGGCCCTATTTTCCACGAGGTGAATGATCCCTAGTATAATCCTAGAATACTGAGGTATTCACAGGACTTTGAGTGAACTATCCCCTTCCTCCAAAGGCTATTTGATTACTAGCAATTAGCATCAGGCCTCTGAAGCCCGTCTAGGGGATCAGAGTAGAGTCTGCAGCAGAGTTTTCCCAAGTGGTGTCACCCAGAGCACTAATTCCAATGTTCCTAAGGATGTCCATAGAAAAAAAGTTTGTATATCATACAGTCAAATGAGTTACAAAGACTTTTGTTTTATTTCACTACAGGACTTCTCAGAGCATTAAGCCCAGCAGGCCTTGTGAGTTTTCAAGAAAGGCCAAAATAGGCAATATTTGACCTTTCCTTTAATCTTAGGGTTATGTGAAATGTACTTTGGAAAGTGCTATATTATAATACTCTGTGATTTCAGAGTATTATAGTACTCTGAAATGCCTAAGTAGTATAAGAGAATTTACTCAGCATGGAATAGTGTCAAGGGGAAAGGTAGAGTCATACAGTTCAGAGAGTATAGGATTTGGAATCATCAAAACCTGGATTCAAATTTGGATTCTCTGTTAGCTCTCCATGAACAGAGACAACCATGCTACTGCTCTAAGTCACTCACATCAGGTTGTGTAAAATGAGAAACATACTACCTATCTCATCCAGCTGTTTGAAACCTTAAAGCAGGGAGAACTTATTCTAATATGTATAACTCAGACCCTCAGTTAGACAGATATGTGTTTGCATCCCACTTTAAACACTTAGTAGAATATTCAGGAAATATATATTTGTAACTGAATCACTTTGCTCTACAGCAGAAATTAACACAACATTGTAAATCAAGGATACCACAAATTTTTTTGAAAAAGTAAAACAGAGATACAGCTACATGACCATGACAAATTACCTAAACTAGCCATGTCTCAAGTTCACTTTTTCCTCCAGTTCACTTTTTGTAAAATTGAGTAGGATGTTAATTACCTACTAGGAGGTATTAAATTACAATTAAATGAAATAATGCATATACAGTAGTTACTGCACTCCTTGTTATTTGAATTGCAAAACCAACTGGTCTTGTAAGTTGAATAATATCAAGTTACCTTTTGTAGGTTAAAAACTATTGTATATTAGGGATTCATATTGAGTAGATTGCAAAGGCAGGCAATAATAGCTAACTTTTTACAACTTTTTCTTTTTCTAAATATAAAATGACCATAAAATGAGGTGAAGAGAGCAATGAGGGAAGTGCATAGAATTTGGTATGGAAGTACCAAGGAGAGGATTGGGGGGTGCTTAATAAAGGGTAGCTGTTATTATCCATGTACAAACTGAGCACACACTAAAGTTGGGCTTTAGCCATGCTTTATGAGTTAATTAATAAGCTTCTGCAGATTACTCCCAATTGTTTATTGCCAGGAGGATTCAGGTATATCTAACTATAAAGCAAACACACAAATATGTTCAAATTAGAGTACTCCACTGAGCACAGAATTACAATTTTGTTATAGCTTTTCCCCTTATGTAACAATATAACAATCTTCTCTTCTAAAAGAATGCCTGATTTAAACATGTAATGAATTTGGATCATGGTAGAAGAACAACTACCCTCTTGGTTCCTCCATATTATATTGCCATCATAGAGATAAGACATTGTACAACAAAAATTTATTCCCAGACATTGATCCTATACTCCAAGCCATCGTTTCTGTGGTTTGCATTCTGAATGTGGACACTGGCAAGCTGGTTCACTGCAATATTGCTTTCCATTTTGATAGAACATAGTGACATATCCTGGGAAAATCTCACTTCCCTTCTAGCTAAAAGCTCCCACCAGCATACCACAGGTATTTGGGGTTAGAAAATAAGTGGGTATGGGACCAGCAATTACAGAAGGAAAAGGAATATAATCAGATCCTGGTGTGCAGATTGTTTTTTTAGCTTGCAAATTCCCTCTTTCCGGTGTTTCAACTTTCAAAGGCTTATGGTAGTTTAAAGGCAATCCTCTTATAAGTGTACAAATTGTAATGATTATAGGAACAAGTTGTAATTGTTTCTAGCAAGTTTTTAAGAGTCTTTGATGTTATGATTAGTGTTTTATATGTTAATATATTGATAGGGGTGCTTATTTGCTTGTTCCCTTGTATGCTTTCATAGTTTCTAGGTTCAATGTGCAAACACATCTTTGATCTCAGTAGGTCTATTTGGTTAAAAAAGAAAGCGAAAAGAAATTAAACATGAGAAGCACAAGGTTTTGCAATATTTACGAAGAAGCGAGATTAGGGATTTCACTCTCAAAGTACAGAACTTGGGCCCAGAACGTGAATATGGAGGAAAGCGCAGCCAACCACATCACAAGGCAAAGGGGCCTGAGTCTGGGGGAGCCGTCCCACGACGTGTGTCAGGGAGCGGCGGCTCCTTTGTAGCCTGGGCGTAGCTGTGTGACGCAGTCTAGGCTGAAGCCACACTGAGCAAATCAAAGGCAGAGCTCTGCAAGCCATCCCTTCCTCTCTCCTGCCCTTCAGAAATCACCATGGGGAGGAATTCTCAGACTTTGCAATGGCTTCCTTTTCAGCTCTGCTCTCATCCTGTGTGATTTCAAGAGACTGGCTGGAGTTCAGTGCTTTCCGGATCACGCACCTTGTCACCCTGACACGGACTGCTCCATTTCAAAAGGAATTTACTTTCTGATGGATAATGCCTCAGAGAGGAATCTGAGATCTCATCAGACCTGCTATCAATAAAAGTAACGGCGAGGAAGGTACTAGTCAAGACACTCAAATCCGTGAAGTGAATGTGCGTGGTGTGAAGTAAAGGCCTAACACCTTTTGTTTTATGCTGAACAGGGGAAAAAAAAAAAAAACAATCCGGTAGTCTTTGCTGAAAATACAGGTTAGGGAGATGCAGAAGGGAAAAAGGAAGAGAGAGGATCCCATTTTACTTTGTACTCCCCTCCCAGCTCATTTGGGGCTGTTTTGCAACGCTCAGGTTTCAATGCCTCCAAAGCGTGAGTGAGAGGCTCTTGCAGTTACCTTTGCTGTACACGATGCAGTTGTTTTTGTTGTCTTCCACTCCTTGCCAAGTCACATCCAACAGCCACTTGGGACCAGCAGTCAGCACCATCGGGACCTGAGCCTTTGTCTTCTGTAGAAAGAATGATAACAAACAGATGCCATTTGCTTTCGTTGATTACAAACTTGAATAATAACAGTACTAATCATTTTATTTCCCCAAATAACTAAATCTCCCAAACCATAATCCAAGTCCTTATTCCCCCGTCTCATGATATCTTTTTTAAGACGACAGAAGCTGTAAAGCTTTACTGCTTTCACTAATCTGAATGGTAGAATTATTATCAAGAATTTTTTTTTTTCCTAAATGATACTGGATCAGATCTCCAAGATTAGACAGATCTCTTGCGGCTCTGAATTATAAAGAGAATGCAGATGACTTTCATTGCAAAGAGCAGTGTTTAGAAGTGAACTTTAGACACATTGTACTTTACTATCAACAGGATCTTACTATTTCCTGAAACAGACAGGAAAGAATTTAAAGAATCAGGATCCATTTCAAAGCTCTATCCTGAGCAACATTTATATTAAAGTAGGAATTTATTCTGAATGAGTAATGAAATCCACCGAGCACCCTTGTCTAAGTATGGATATGTAGCCTGACTGAAACTGAAATAATATTAATGCTAATGACTCACTATACACTGTCTCCAAAAAGACTATAAAAGAGGAATTGGAAATAAATTCAGATGCGGAGCAACTACAGCATGACAATTCCTTGCTCTGAGAAGCACAGAAGCAGGGAGACAAGTGCTCTAGTTCTAACAAAATATTTTCAGTGTACATTTTAAATATAAGGTTCATTATTTTAGGCTGTTTGGTACCCAAATTATTTGTCTTTATGTTAGCATAGCTGGAAATCAACCAGGGAGGAAATAAGTAAGTCTGAGCAAAACTGGTGTTTCCCGATGAGTCAGAGTGAACCGACATTCAGACGTTTATCATTCACCTACCCATGTTCTGTATATCAACTATCATAAAACCACAACACAGAGTACCATACAAGGGTCTCAAGGTAATTTTTGAACTAAATTTTCACCTAGATATGATCCTGCTGAAGACACCTCCTCCCGTTTGGGGATTTGCTAACGTGTCACATGCTATCACAAATTTCCCAAATTGGCATTAGTAAGTATTCACTTGAGGAGTTCTACATAATCTGGCCATTTCAAATCTCTCAGGAATCCGGAGACCTCACTTCACTGGCCAAATGACAACAATGATAGTGCAGATATTACAGATCTACTGATGCTGCAAAGACATATTAAAAACTATGCATCAAATCAATGCTAACTCATTTTTGACATATCAATTATATTGTAAAAGGTAAAACTACCATAAAATATTCTTAATGGAAAAATCAACTATGGTGGGCAAACAAAAATAAGTCTCAAAATATTTCAAATATTAAAACAGAGGAGGTGGTAAGCTGGATCAATCCTAAGAAATACTAGTATATTGATTTTTCAGAGTCAATTCAGTATGTTAGTCACTCAGTCATGTCCAACTCTTTGTGACCCCATGGACTGTAGCCTACCAGGATCTGTGGAATTCTCTAGTCAAGAATACTGGAGTGGGTTGCCATTCCCTTCTCCAGAGGATCTTCCAGACCCAGGGATTGAACCTGGGTCTCCTGTATTACAGGAAGATTCTTAACGATCTGAGCCACCAGGGAAGCCCTTTTATAGCCATACTTTAATTCATTTTGAATTCTTTAATTTTCAACTATCTATCTCAATATTTGGAAAGTAAAACCATGTAAAACAGTTATCTGAAAGCCCCATGGGAAGAAAGTAATTTTATATTACACTTTTTAAAACAATCTAGGCAAAGGGTTATCAAGTTATCCCTCTGGCTATTAGTCTAAGTGATGATCTTGTTTTTCCATTTTCAAAATATAATTTGAGAATAAGTAAGCTCCTTGAAGGGTTTTCCTGGCAGCTCCACTGGTAAAGAATCTGCCTGCAATGCAGGAGACTCCGGTTCTATTCCTGGGACTGGAAGATCTGCTGGAGAAGGAATAGGCTACCCACTCCAGTATTCTGGGTCTTCCGTGGTGGCTCAGCTGGTAAAGAATCTTCCTGCAATGCTGGAGACCTGGATTAAGTCCCTGGGTTGGGAAGATCCCCTGGAGAAGGGAATGGCTACCCACTCCAGCATTCTGGCCTGGAGAATTCTATGGACTGTATAGTCCATGGGGTAGCAAAGAGTCGGACACAACAAAGTAACTCTTTTTTCAAGCTTCTTCAACCTGAAATGATAGGGACTGACAGGCAATTAAATAATAGGTCTAAACTGTGTATATTTCAGCTCCTTGTACTTCTAGAGAAGCAGCAAAGTCTATAGATCAGGGTCAGCAGGTCTCCAAATCATAAGCAGAACTAATCACAAGAGAGACTCCACCATTTCCCTAAACCTGCCCATGGGGGATTTAGTGGTGTTATCTGTAACACCTTCTCTCTTCTGATCTTAAATAACAGACTTCAACAACAGGCACTTGGTTCATTTCTATTGTAGTCTCTTATTCCATGAGAAAGGCATGCATTTTAAATGATTTAATCTTTATATGCCATAGTTCTTAAAGCCACATGCATTTTGACACAGTAAATCAGCTTTTACAATTTTCCATCAGTTCAGTTCAGTCGCTCAGATAATATGAACACTACATATTGATCACAAATTCTTGAGGGGACCTTTTGCTGTAAA
This sequence comes from Cervus elaphus, assembly GCF_910594005.1. Taxonomy (NCBI): domain Eukaryota; kingdom Metazoa; phylum Chordata; class Mammalia; order Artiodactyla; family Cervidae; genus Cervus; species Cervus elaphus. The sequence continues at coordinate 60,579,986 of NC_057835.1, forward strand.
GTAGATCAACTGATCTGCCAATATCACAGTCTCTCATGCATTTCACAGAGGAACCTACTGATCCAGTCTTATGCTTGGTTCTAGGAACAGCAGCAGGGCTTTTTCGGTGAAGGATACAGGTGCATTAAAACAAGTTTACTATAAGACAGTAAGTATCAGGTAGGGGCGCAAAGTCATGTGTAAACTGTTGGGGTCAGTGAAGGGCAAGCATCCTGTCCTGTGGGTTCTGGGGACAGGATCTTGAAGGACTGTGCTCACGCTCAGTCATGCCCAGATCTTTGCAACCTCATGGACCATAGCCCACCAGGCTCCTCTGAGCAAGAATGCTGGAGTGGGTTGCCGTTTTCTACTCCAGGGGATCTCCCTGACCCAGGGACCAAACCTGTGTCTCCTGTATTGCACGTGAATTCTTTATCGCTAAGCCACCAGGGAAGTTCCCTCTTGAAGGGCCGATAGGAAGAATTTGCATTTGCTGGTAATGGCCCTGGACAAAGTCTGAGCAGCATATAAGAGTGGTATGTACAGGAAATAGTGACTAGTTCTGGGATTCTTTGGTTTCAGTTCTTATATAAAGTCTTCATAGCTGCTCTTCCTATACAGAAAGCACTAGGGAACAGCTGGGGTTTCCCCGGTAGCACAGTGGTGAATAACCCACCTGCCAACGCAGGAGACACAAGAGGTGTGGATTCAGTCCCCGGGTCGGGAAGATCCCCTGGAGTAGGGAATGGCAACCCACTCCATTATTCTTGCCTGGGAAAATCCATGGACAGAGGAGCCTGGCGGGCTACAGTCCTTGGGTCGTAAAGAGTTGGACACGACTAAGCAGACACTACACAGGAAATAGTTCCCTGCCATCACTGGAATCATCATTGATACTATTATTATCACTATTGATAAGTCGAAGAACCACAACAGCATATGCGTCTGGAAAAGCAGGTTAGAAATAGATCTTGAAGGACCGTTTCATATCAAGCAAAGCTTTTTTTTTGTGCCTAAACCTCGGAGCAGAAGGAAAATGGTAAAGATGTTTTAAGCAGGAAGAATAAGGTTACTACTGTTGCTGCTACTTGGGTGAAATCTCCTACTTACAGTCTTCACATACATTTTCAGATAAAGATATTTCGCCTCAAAGGTTAAATAATTTCCTTTAGGTTGAAGAGGAAGCCCATATTTATATTTAGCTCTGTTTCCAAACACTACTGCTCCTAGGGTGACCAACTTCTGGATTTTCCTAAGACTGAAGGGTTTCCCAGGATGCTGAACATTTAGTGCAAGTCCTGGGCAAACTCAGATGGACTGTCCATCCCTGCAGCTCCTACTCCAAAACAGTATCAGTGGTTCACATCCACGAAACACTTGCTAAATACTTCTCCTGAATTATCTTATTTGATTTTTGCAACTCCGGCAGTTAGGTATTTACATTTTCTCCACTTTTTTTTTCTACATAAGCAAATTAAGATTTAGAGGATTTGATTTTGTGGCACAAATACATATAGTTATGTGATATCTATTGTTAATGGTAAGTTAGGCATTGTATCTTTTAAAATGTTGGCAAACCTTTATTATGCCTGGGCTCAGGAAGAAGCTGACTTTTCAAGAAACTGAATTCAAAGGAAAACAATTTCTTTGACTCCAAATCAATAAGGCAAAAGCAAAAATGCAGCAAAGAAACACTGTGAAAGCTGTACTCAAGCTGTAAAGTATAAGTAGATAAAAAACATCTCAAGGGACCAGTTATTACAGTTTTGAGGAGGTAAGTCAATTTCTTTCTGAAGAAGTCAACTTTTGTAGAGATTGACTGCCTCCAAAGAAGATTACCAAGTGTGAGAAGGAAGGTGTTAGTCAGGATTATATGAAATCTACACTCTAGCAAAATCCATGAATAGAAAATAACAATAATATCCACATTGATCATTAGGTTTACTTTCCCGTATCTCTATCATAAGGATTCATACAAGTCTAGAACGTTAAGGGCCAGAATCAACTTTAAAATTCAGTGAGTTTAATTCCATAATTTCACAAATGAATAAAGTGAAACCAAAATGTTTATCTAGCATCCAAAGAGGTAGGATACAATTGATACAACATGTTGGCAAAAGAGAATGGATGTAAAATGTATGGTAGGGCCCCAAACATGAACACCCTAATCTCTTGAAACATGTGAATATGTCATTTTACTTGGCAAAATAGATTTTAAGGATATGTTTAAGACTTAGAGTTATGATGTGGTGACAGGACCCCAGATTACCCACACGGACCCAATCTAAACACGAGTTTCTAAAAGTAGAAGGGGAAGGTAAAACAGTAGTCAAAGAAATTTGACATGAAAAGGGTTCCACCTGCCTCTCGCCCTTTGAAGATGGCACACCACAGCCATGAACTGCATGTGTTGGGGTCTAGAAACTGGGAACGGGCCTCAACTGAAGGAAGGGAGAAAAAGAGGGATTTCAGTTCTGTGACTTTAGGGAACTAAATCTGCCAACAACCTCAATGAGCCGGAAATAGATTCTTCCCTAGAACCTCTAGAAAGGAATGCATCCTGTTGACAAATTGGTTTTAGTTTGGTGATAACCCTACTGGACTTCTGATGTATGCATGCCTGCTAAGCGCTTCAGTCATGTCTGACTCTTGGACTACAGCCAAAACTGTGCAACCCAGTGGACTGTGGCCCGTCAGGCTCCTCTGTCCACGGGGTTTTCCAGGTGGGTTGTCATTTCCTTCTTCAGGAGAATCTTCCCGACCCAGGGATCAAACCCATGCCTCTATGTTTCCTGCAATGGCAGGTTGGTTCTTTAGCATTTGCACTATCTGGGTAGAACTTTAATATAATACCTGTGTGTTTTAAGTCACCAAGTTTTTGACTATGTGTCTTGGCAGCAAAAGAAAACTAATAGAAAAAACATTCAAATGTACTGACTTACAGTTTAAAAAAGAATTTCCTTATCAAATGTACTCAAAAGTATGAAAGAACTCTCCCTTAGTTGGAAAAACACCAAATATTCATTGTTATTCCACAAGCATCAGATATATTTAATATTTTTCCCTTAAAGTATGAAGAATACAGTGGTAACCACCAATTTTTGTTTTTGTAACTGGGTATCTAAAACATTTTATGATTCACTATTAACTTTATAGTTGACATGTGATAGAAAGGACAAGACTGTCCTTGGATTGGGATGATCTAGGCTGGAATCCTGATACGACTATTGGCAGACTCTGGGACCGGAAAATCAGTTAACATGCTGAACTTCAGGATAAGTATCTGTAAAATGGGGATAACGATTTCCACCTCAAAAGTTGTCTTATCAAGCGACCAGCATGGTGCTTTGTATACCACACGTACAGCACAGACTTGTACCGACTACCTACATGAATAAAGGAATTAAAATGTGCGAAGAGTATTTCCAGAATCCCTATTTCTCAGGCACTGGTAATGTTTACAGGGATTAGGATAGAAGTCAAGACAAAAGCTACGATCAATTTAAAGACGATGGTAGTCACTACTGCTATTGATTAATTATTTCCACCTCTCTATTTCACAGGGCTCTTTTAAAGTTAGGTATGGGAATACATGACTTCACTCCACCAATAAAATTGAGTCAGCAGTGATTCATGTCACTTTCACAAAGAAGCTATAAGACCAATGGACTCACCATCATGCCTTGCCTCTGTTGAAGTGACTGTCAAGCATGTAAAGAAGGAAGACTCCTAACAACAGAGGCTACGTAATATGAGAAAGAAACTTCAAAAAAATTTATTTGGCCCTGCGAGCTCTTAGTTGTGGCACCAGGATCCTCCTTGCGGTACACAGGATCTAATTCTGAGGGGCGGTTGAATCTGGGTCCCCTGCATTGGGAGCACAGAGTCTGAACCACTGGACCAAAAGGAAAGTCCCAGGAAACTTTATTCATGCAAAAACAAACAAACAAACACCTATTGCAATATTAGGGTTGCTTACAACCTCAGCAAAACCTAACTCATCCTCATTTATATACAGGTTTTCTTCTTTTTTTTTTTTCTGTATTGAAACAACCCATGGGGTTTTACAGGTTACAGTTTGTACTTTATATCCAGGCAGTCTCTTTTGGTAAGCAATTTAAGATATAATGGAAACCTGAATTTCAGTTAAGCTGGAATGTTTTAAAAAGAAAAAGAAATAGTGTGTTCTTTTGAGGCTCTGCTTTGTAAGTTTAAGAAAATTTTGCACTCCGAGACACTGTTTGAACCCAGAGTTTCATACTTAGACAGTCTACAACTAGACAAACTTGACAAGGACAAAATGGGTCAAAAGTGTCATTTCTTAGGAATAATTAGAATCATCTAATGTGGATAAAAGAGGTCAAACTAGCATCCACTTCTCACTAACCTTTGGAGTTACTGGACCGACAAAGGAGGTAGCCTTCAATAAATGTTTATACTCAAGCCAAAAGGTTAATGGAGATAAAAGTAGGCAGCCCAAAGGTAAAGAATAGAGGATAATTCTAACCTAAGAAACTGGTGACATAATGCTGTCTTAGGGATTCCAAATTTTGCTGAAAATAATTGCTGAAGATTTCCAAACTCAGGCTTACAAAGAGCTAGAAGTCTTAGGAAAATTTGACCCGTGAGAAGAGACTGACATTACAGTCTTAAAAAACAATAACAACAACCCAGAAGTGGCATTTGATGGAAAATTTGGCCTCCACTGACTTTAGCTGGGAAATATAAAAAAAATCTCACTAGAAAATCTCAAACTATTGCCATGAGATACACTTTTATGCTGCTGAAAATTTTCCTGATGTGTTATTTCCATAATTTGGTAATAGGTGAAAAGCACTGGGCCTGTTTGACAACATCCATAGCTATTTTAACAATTCATGGCTGTTTCTATTCTCTCAGCTTTAAAAACATATTTGATATTAGGTATTGGAGAATTTCCAAATTATTGTAGGCATTAGATACATATAACTGGTACCAGAAGAACACACATACATATATATACACACACAGACATATATATTCCTAACCCTTAGGAATGAGATGTCCCCACCACCGCCAATCTCTCCCAGTTGAATTACTCTCTACATCTAAATGAAAAAAAAAAAAAAAGATACTGCATGTGATTTGACCTTGTACTACCACAGGGAAAATTTTACACAGTAAAAGTTTTGGTTAATGTATCCAAGCAGTTCTCCACACTGGAATTAAATTCAAATTCAATCTGACAGTCATGAAAACTGTATCCCTCTCCTTTTAACTGTGTGAAGTCTCTGGCGGCAGTGAACTAAAAATTCCCTTCACCAACAGCCTAGTCTATAGAGGCATAATAACTTAAAATCTTGGACTACCTGGAGTGGGGAGAAATGTCAAGTGATAACTGAAAGCCCTGCACAATTGTATTCTCAGGAATTCTGGTCATGGTATACAGCCTCAACATTACTGATTTGACTAGAACTATAAAACTTTAGTGTGACGATTTCCACCTAATAAACTGCTTTTTACTAAATATCCCTTAAAAAGTTATACAGGACACCTCATGAATGTTTGAACTTGATGCTACTGAGGTAAACAATTTTTTTTTTCTTTCAGAAAATAAGAGTATCACTTTAAACTACACAAACGGGATCATAGTACTTCATGTGGTCCCAAAAGGTCAAGTTATTTGCATGACAATATAGAAACAGCTTCTCAGCTGTAACACCTGAATATTCTTCATGGCCAGTTAATGCCAGACACCAGTCAACATAACTAAGGGTGCCATGCTCTGTGCTTAGTCGCTCAGTCATGTCCAACTCTCTGGACTTGGGCCCACCAGGCTCCTCTGTCCATGGGGATTTGCCAGGCAAAGAATACTGGAGTGGGTTGCCATGCCCTCCTCCAGGGGATCTTGCCAACCCAGGGATCTGGGCATCCATTAAAATCATGTATTTCCATTAAAAATAGAATGATAGGTTTAAAATATAATAAAATGGTCACTGTGCTATTGATACATTGGGATGTCCCTTGAGTGAGAAAAGCAGTATTCCTTTGTGTGTGTGTGTGTGTGTGTGTGTGTGTGTGTGTGTGTGGTATAGAAACAGATTTAGACAAGTAAGTTTGAGAATTTTCAAACTCATACCAAGAATCTCACTTACAGTCATGGCTTAAGAAACAAGAAAATAACTTAGTAAAATATTATCCCATTTCCATTGCTTGAGAAAAAAATGCTAGTCACATTTTCAAACTGAAGTTCAAAAAAATTAAGAATATTTTAAAATTACAAAATACATGAAAAGTCTAAAAGGGAAGGACATCAGTATTGTGCCATAATAAGAATCACAACACCATATACCATTAGGCACAGAATAGATTTATGAATGGAAACCCCAGGAAGTTTCATTAGAATACTGTTTTTCTTGAGCACATTTCTACAAAATATCATTTAAGGATGGCATGAGAGTGAAATTCCAGAGAACTTCAGCTAACAAATGTCTCCAAGTTCACTGTGGTATGTGGGATCGCAAACATGATAAAAGACTTTTCAAAAACAAAATGAGTGTGAAATAAAATGATAGAATTCTTGGCTACTATATACATACTCCTTATGTCAAAGACAGTTTTATCTCTATGAACCCAGAATTTAAATAATCATTATCTCTGAGGTATATTTGCTTTTAGTTCTCAAAATGGCTGAACACATTATCTCAATATGAGTCACTGCTTAAATATAGAAATCTTACTATAAGAAATAATGATCTTTTAAGAAAGGGAACACAAATAGTTCCATATATACAGATCATTAAAACAATCTCTTAACTTCCAAATAAAAAGAATCATTTTGTGACATTTAGAACAATAATATAAAATCATTGTTTAAGAGTACTCATACTAAAGGTACAGATACTTCATTTTTCAAATGGGAAGAGTCTTTAAATGAGTAATAAACATCTAAGTTATCCAGATATTTATTATACTTTCATTTTCAAAAAAGAATAGACTCATTTCTCTTTCCCTTTTGCCAACTTCACTCCCACAGTCTCATCTGTTCTCCACATACATTTGGCTCCAAAGAGGAACTACTCCCTCCAAACTGGCAGCCATTAACTTCAACCTTTTATTTTATACGGCTCTGAAAGTCACAGAGTGTTTAAGGAGTGTTGTTTTGCTCCTGGCAGAATTTCTGGGCTTGCACTTAGTGCAATGTGCAGAAGAGTGTCAGCGCAGAAACCTCGGGAAGGGAAAAGTAAGTTGCTTGAGGAGCCCTCCTCACTCGAGGCTGTCAGAGAAACCTGGGCTCAGGGATCTGAGAGCAGTGGTCCCGGCTGGGTGACCTGAGGCCAATCACTTAACCTCTGCAGTCTCATCCTTCTCCACTGTAAGATGATCTCATAGGTCCTTACAGCTTGACAATAATGTCATTGTAAGCTTCCCATTATAGAATTTTTGTCAAGTCCAAACGCAAATCTCGAGTGTGAAGGAGACAATAAATATGAAAATTCAACATGCTGGGTTTATACTGAAGGAAACGCTACTATTTTTATGGGTGAAGCAATAAACGAAGCGATTCTAATTTGCTTTACTTGGGTATTTTAATACCAAAGAAAATGGTGGGGTCAGAGAAAGTGGTGTGGTGGAAATAAAAATGTTTGTATAAAGACTCTAGAGAGCAGGAAATAGATCCACAGACAGAGTCAACTGTCGATGGCCCATTTACATTAGAAGGTGGTAAATTCTATTCAGTAGTGTCTTTGTGAGAAGTACCCCAAAGGCATTCTGTGGAAGAGAGAGAAAGCTCTATTCTACACAAAGTCATGCTTAGATATTAATCCACTGCAATCTTCCGGCCACCTTTTAGATTGTCTCCTTGTTACTACTGTTTTAGACAATCACAAGGCAAAAACAAACAAACAAACCCAAAGCATTTTTGATACTAATAATACATTAAAAAATTAAAAACAAATATAAAGGTTTCTTTCTTTTCTAGTTACATGTTGTTTTCATGATTGGAACCCTTATTTTCCTCTATGACCTAAATTATTAAGAACTCACCTACGTTTTTAACTTAAAATATATTATACCTGATACTCGAGATTTGAAAGTCATGGCAAGAGTCTATAGCAAGCCTGGAAGAATAGGATCGAGGAACATTTCCCATTCCAAAGAGAAAAAAATGATGAAATTGTTGAACTATATACTAAGTGCTGTGATAAATATAGTACCCTTTGGGAAGGCAGAGTTTTATGATACAAGTTATTGAAAGTAGGGTGCAAATAATTAAAAGCTTGGCAAACTAGTTGGCAGAAGTGTGAAGGTGCTACTGAGTCAAATCGAACAAAGCTTATCTAATCTGTGAGACTCTTTAATAACGCAAATATTGTAAATACATTAAGTAAGACTGACGGTGAGAGTGATTTTCATTTTTTTTTTTCAAATCAACTGATACAGAAGAACTATACTACTTCACTTTCAGAGAATAAGTCAAGTGCTCACCAGTAGGGGCTGGCCCTGTCTTCTAGAATCAGTGCCTTGCTTTCCATGGGGGACAAAGGAGAAAGGAAGTCTAACCAATGAAACAGATTTAGCTGTAACTACATGCTTCCAACCCAGGGGACCTTTGTTCAGTATGGAAGTCAATCTGGACACATTTCTCAAACCATGGTCTGTATAAAACGAGTCAAAATATGAATAAAAGAATCAATGTGTATATTTTGAGTAAAATACCAGGATTTAGTTGTGTGTGAATGATATTACATCTTGCAACAGTTTGGCTTACATTGTTCAGATATGTTTTTTTTGCCACATTAATGACATAACCTTATGTATAAACTCATTCCAATTATTAATAATTGATCAGTATTTAAAACAATCTCAATGTACTATTTCTATTTTGAGAAACTTATTTAGGTTATTCTGCTTTTAAAATAATCACTTTATTAGAAATTAAGTATATTCATTATTCATTCAATAAACGAAACTAGATAAACTAGATTGAAATTAGATATTCAATTAAATATCTACTATACAGAAAATGCTCAGAGTAGAGAGATATGAGTTTCGTTTCCTCTGCTGCTGCTAAGTTGCTTCAGTTGTGTCCGACTCTGTGAGACCCCATAGACGGCAGCCCACCAGGCTCCCCCATCCTTGGGATTCCCCAGGCAAGAACACTGGAGTGGGTTGCCATTTCCTTCTCCAATTCGTTTCCTCTAGATGCTCACAATGCATCAATACTAAAAATATCTAAATGATATACACATAGATTATTTAAATCAATCTTAATAATCAAGCTTATTATATTTTAAGTGTATGTCTCACACATTTGAAAACTGCAATGCATATCTGATGGTCAATGACCAAACGAAAGCATAGCAATAGATGAAAAGTAGTTAATACACACATATTAAGGGATCCTCATGAGAATTAGGATTATACTTCAGAGTTTAAAACACTAAAGCTTTCTCCTATATGGGTGGAAAGTCTATCAAATATGCCTTACATTTTTATTAAACATTGTACCTAAAATGTAATCATAAAGACTTTTTATATACATATTTAGGATTAAGCCATGCACTTCTACTTTTATCAAACATTTTGATATATACTATATAGTTTACTATACAAACAATTATTATTACTGCTAAATGAAGTATATCATAAACATATATGAAAAATATATTGAAGACCATTTCAAAACCTGAAATATTTGGGGGCATAGTAGCCAAGATAAATTATTTATGTATTATTTTAAGTGTATACTCATTAACTGGCTTATCACACTTAAGAGATGGCTTAAAAACCTGTACTATGATGTCAGCTGACTGAGTTCAAACTGCATTTAGAAGAGCGTTACGACCCTGGGCAGGTTATTTAACTCCTGTGTCTCGGTTTCTTCATCTCTAAAATAAGTATAATCAAAGTATTTATGTTGTAGGATTATTTTGAAGATAAGATGAGTTAATGTATAAAAAACGTGTTAGTCACTCACTCATGTCTCTTTGTGACCCTATGGACTGTAGCCCACCAGGATCTGCTGTCCATGAAATTCTCCAGGCAAGAATACTGGAGTGGGTTGCCATTCCCTTCTCCAGGAGATCTTCCTGACCCAAGGATCAAACCCAGGTCTCCCGCATTGAAGGCTGATTCTATTCCTTCTGAACCACCAGCAGTACAGGCATGTTATTTATTCTATGCGAGAGTTTGCCTAATGTTTCTAATATTGCTAAAGAAATATGTTTCCACAGAAATACAGAATTCCCAGTAAAACAAGAATTTTGGCTGGATGGAAAAGTGACACATTGCCCTAATATATGATATACTATATTTCACTAGGCATTAACTATGTGCTAAAATTCTAGGTATTACATTAATTTATAAAATAACTTTTCACAACCATTTTATGAGAAAGATATAATTATGCCCATTTTGTAGAAGCAAAAACTGAGACTCTAAAATGTTAAACAACTTTTTCAATTTCACATGGTTCAAAATAGCTTTAATCATAAACTGCCTTCTATTTTCCCCTTAGCAAATCGGTAAGAAACTAAATTCTTTCCATGTTATTAAAGCAATAAGAATCTTCTCAGGAATTGTGTTAAATATCAATTCTTCATATCCATGAAAACTAGCTAAAATGATCTTCCATGAGCCAGTGGTTAGCAGTTTCTGTTTTACATTATGCATGATTCCTAGCTGCACTTTGTATAAGCTAATTGCATGGTGCCTCATTAATAATCTTCAGGGGTTTTTGAGCTGTGAAATTTATAGCTCTGTAGTGAATTATTTCTCACATTTGCACAGTTTGGGGTCTTGAAAGTCTAGTTGAGATACTAAATACCAATAGCAGGCATTGAGTAGGTATACAGGGAATAGAATTTAACATAGTCTAGTTAGGATGGAAAAAATACTGAAAAGCAGGTAATGTTTTCCAATGTTCTTAATTTTATGACTGCAGATATTTTTGTACCTGTAGAAATGATGACAGTTTAGAACGGATAAAAAATAGCCTCTATACAGGCCTCCAATCATAAGCAGAATTCGTGATGAGATCCAAGATGTCGTTAGCTAAAATTCACGCAGTTCATCATTGACTGGGCAAGAGCAAATGGAGAGCAGATGCTCTTGGTGCTCAGCTGGTCAAGAGACATAGTAGGGCCTCATCGCAATACTTAATGGTGAGGCATCAGCACGCTATCTGGGCTGCAAGAGATTACCGCCGTCCTTCATGCCTGGAAGGTCAGTTTTCCTCTTTAGAATCTTTCTCTTTGGATGCAGCGACTTAAGGAGTCTGAACAGCCTTGTGAAGTTGTGGCTCACTGATGGAGGATTCTCCACTTAAAGAATTATCTGAGTCTGAGTTTAGTTAGCATATTCCTCAGTTTAAATTGGTATTGCTCACAGGTAGAAGGGATCAAAACACAGAGCAGTTTTATCGGCTGGCAGAAGTTCAAGGTCAAACTGGAAAGTTAAAAAGAAGCCTCAGAAAAAATCACTGAGTGAAAATATTGTAGTAGTGGGAAAAGGGGTAGCTCTTTTGATTCAACGGGTCTGAAACCGAAGAATTTGCTTGTAATTCAAATATGATTTATGGCATACTTGCAACAATGTCCTTCCACAATGGGATGAGCACAATGAGGAAAAGAAGTAGAAGCTTCAGTTTGTATACTTATGAATTTAGCAGAGAGGCAGTTAACACAGTGCCGAAAAGCATGAACTCTAGAGTCAAATTGCTTAAATTTAAATCCAACCTTTGCTACTCATCTATGGTGTGATCTCGATCAAGTAGCTCCACTTCTCTGAGCATCAGTTTCCTTATCTGTGAAATGGGAATAATAATACCTCATGGGGCTGTTATGAAGATGAAATAAACTGATACATATAAATCATCTAGACTGGCACTTGACAAATACTAACTGTTCATTTCTAATTATTATGAACATTGATTTGAGAAAATGGGGGAAAATTTAAGAAACAGTTTAACATCTGTGAGAAGTCCTGGGTCTATTTAGCTTATTCTATCCAGACATCAACAGAATGATCAGTGTAGCAGAGATATAAATGTGTAAGAGATTTTACTACTTTGATGAATCTTTTTACATTTTATCCACTTAATAGATTGACTAGTGGGGAAATAACTACAGTACTTCTAGCACAATGAAAAGATTTTAATGCAACTCAATGTCAGTGGAGTAAAATCTTACCTCGCATGATGAAAAAGTCTACTTACTGGTTACAAAATAAGGTATTCTGTTTAAATTACCTACCTATAGATAATTTAATTTAATAAAAATTTAATTTAATAAAAAAAATACCTACCTAAATTTTCTACCTATAGTATTTAATAGAGCTTATGAGATCTCAAACTTTGCTTATAGGGCATTTGGGAAATGGTTTGAAAAAATTCTGGACATTGAGTTCCTGATTACACCATTCCTCTGTCTTGGGTTCTAAATTGGGAATCCTGAGTTAGTCCATATGCTGGAACAAAGTCTTAAATTCAAATATCATAATTTTAAGTACTAATCTGATTTTTAATATGCTATCTCATTTGTCATTTACAATCAAACCAAACGAACCAAACACAAAACAAAATCCCATATGACTACAAAGACCATGACCTTTTCCTTAGTAGTTTCTATTTCATGCTAGTTGCATAAATTTTTAAAAATGACCCAAGAATTCACTAAACTTAGGTTTTGATTTAAATTTGTCACTAAGTGCTTGGATTGATGTGAAATAAAGTGAAAGTCTCTCAGTTGTGTCCAACTCTTTGTGAACCCATGGGCTATAGCCTGCCATGCTTCTCTGTCCATGGAATTCTCCAGGCAAGAATACTGGAGTGGGTAGCCATTCCCTTTTCCAGAGCATCTTCCCAATTCAGGGATCAAACCCAGGTCTCCCACATTGCAGGTAGATTCTTTACCATCTGAGCCACCAGCGAAGCCCAAGAACACTGGAGTGGATAGCCCATCCCTTCTCCAGGGCATCTTCCCAACCCAGGAATCGAACCAGAGTCTCCTGCATTACAGGCGGATTCTTCACCAGCTGAGCAACAGGGATTACCTTAGTCAAAATACATCACCTACATGAGCCCTTCATTTGTAAAGAGAAAGATCAGGACACCTGAACTTGTAGGGCAGTTCTGGCTCTAGAATTTCATATACTCTGAACAGAAGAAAACATGAAACAGATTCATCTAGTGTTACTCAGCCCTTTAAAATCTATGCCCTCCTTTTTTGATGTTAAAAATACATTTATGATCTTCTTTAATATTTAGATATTTAAACAAGCATGGTGGTTATAAATACATCAAAGAGATGATGCATTCCCTAGGAAGGAAGATAGAATCCCTTCAACAAAAACACATACTTTCATGTGTACACTTTGATGAGGTTACTCTCCCATTACTTTGAGAATCACAAAACAACATCACTAATTCACACTGAAGTGGATTTTCCCTAATTCAACTCTGCAGAATTAAAGCTAAACTGTAAACTCAAATGGAGTTCGCACTGCCCTTTGACTTATGCAGAGCAAAATGCCTTAATTTACTGCTCTATCTTTCTTTTGAGACTGTACTCCCAGATAACACAACAGCTTGAGTATATACTTCCCTGTTATGATATCACTGACCAAGTTCCAGTTTCTGAAGACCAAGACTGTAAGAGTTTTTTTTTTAATTTTTTTTCTTTTTATCAAATTATGTTTGTTACTATCCTTCAGAGTGTTGGAAAAAGTATCCTTCCTATTATAGCCATTCAGTGAATACTTTGTAATCATTGTTGATAAAGGCACAACTTTCAAGATACACAGAGGGTTCCCAGGTGGCACAGTGGTAAAGAATCTGCCTGGCAATGCAGGAGATGCAATAGACATGGGTTCAATCCTTGGGTTGGGAAGATCCCCTAGAGTAGGAAAAGGCAACCAGCCCCAGTATTCTTGCCTTTAAAATTTAACGGATAGAGGAGTCTGGCTGGCTACAGCCCATGTGTTGCAAAGAGTTGAACAGGACTGAGTGACCAAGCACACACACCTAAAATACACACACCAGTTTTCTTTTGACTAGAATCATACTATTTATTTATTCTACCCCAGACAGAAGAAAGTTTGGTAGTTTTTCACTAGACCAGTTTAAACTACACTAAAGTAAACTCAATGATAAGGTCAGTTGATGGTAAAATCTCAAGCATGAGAGATGATATTATGTCTTTACTTATTACATATAATACTAAGTGTGGATTATAAATAAACTGCAGAATTAAAAAAATTTTTCCCATTTAATTACTGTGAATAGACTAAACATACAAAACCAAACCAAATTATCTTGTAGTTTTCCCATCTTTAAAGCAAAGATTTGGTGGGGGGCGGGGGGGGGGGCGGGGGTGGAGAGGGCAGGGAGTGAAACTAGTGATAAAAACGAAGGGTCCAGTGGGACCAGTGCATATAGAGTCTGCTTTCCAATAAGACTCAACAAACAGCTCTGATCAGAATCTAAGTGATGGGAAACAGCCTGTAGCTTCGAGATTAGCTGCTTCACACTATTTCTGAGTTAAGCCAACACAAGTAACATCATGAATGCATAATTATAATTATGCATTTGAGTATGCATAATGATCTTAAAATCGGTAAACAAAGAAAAGACATCAGAATTTCTCAGCTATTTTAGGTATACTGTTACAGAAGACAAAATATGACTCAGATTTTAAAGAGGGGTGACTTACTGGAACTTTGTAGCATGAAATTTGCAAACTTGAGGAAATTACTGATGAACCAGTATTTCTTCAAAAGTCCCTTTTAGGAAATTCCACATGAACAAGTTTAGTCAAAAAAATGCAACGTAATATTATAAACATATGAAGCAAACACTCAGGAATGCTCATATTTAAAATACCCAAGCTTAGAGACAGAAATAATAATAAGGTAACATTTTGAACTTCTGATATCATCTAATAAAATAATGCATGTCCCTGGAATTGTTTGGAAAATATAATGAACTGTGACTGAAAAGTGAAAGTGTTAGTTGTTTTAGTCGTGTCCAGCTCTTTGCAACTCATTCCTGCCAGGCTTCTCTGTCCGTGGAATTCTCCAGGCAAGAATACTGGAGTAGGTAGCCATTCCCTTCTCCAGGAGATATTCCCGACCTGGGGATCAAACCTGGGTCTCCTGCATTGCAGCAGGCAAAATTCTTTACTGTCTGAGCCAGCAGGGAAGCCCTATAAAGTGAAAGTGTTAGTCGCTCAGTCATGTGTGACTCTGTGATTCCATGGACTATAGCCCTCCAGGCTGTCCGTGGAATTCTCTAGGAAAGAATACTGGAGTCTGTAGCTATTCCATTCCTTCTCCAGGGGTTTTTCCTGACCCAGGAATAGAACCCAGGTCTCCTGAATTGCAAGCAGATTCTTTACCATCTGAGCAAACAGGGAAGCCTCAACTATGACTTTCTAACATAAAACAGATAGAAGAATTGAAAGAAGCAGTGGAGAGAACTAACCACAAGAGGGGAATTTTTTTTCCCCACAAAGATTGCTAGATTCCCCACACCTAACCACAACAGGGTCAGACCTGAATTTGTCCAGTTTTGATGTAAACACCTTTTCCTTTCAGCTTTCCAAAATGAAGATGCACCTTCACTTTAAGGGTAATATTCCTTCAACTTCAAAAGGCAGTTATGGCATGTATTAGCCTTCTATTTTTCAGGAGAAATTATTTGATATTCTGGAACCCTAATCTTTTCTCACGGTACTATTTTTACTGCTTTTCTCTGGAACTTGGCCAAGGTCTCCTCATTCCTCTTAACAGAGCCTTAAACTGAATACCCCGATCTGAACAAGGGTGTCGATAAACCTGGAAGCTAATGGGTCCTACGAGGACCTGGTTCATGCACAGGGTTAGAGGCTAAGGACGCACTGAAGAGTGTTTACTCTTCTTCAATGAGATGGGAAAAAAATTAAGTCAAAAGCCACCTGGACCTCCTTTCATCTTTTATATACTTTTCCTTGCCCTTCCTTCCCACCCTAATTCAGAGAAACCATTCAATTTTCTTATCAAAGCTGTCTTTTCATTGATTTTTCTGAGTATCATGCTTATTGCTTTCTTCACCTAAAATGCTTATATCCTTAAGTCCATCAGCTTTTGATCCAAATTGTTTTGATATGTATCCCAATAGTAAATATTCATATTGTTTATAACCATCTTCTCCAGAATTTTGTTTCCCTACCCCTCCCTCATCTTTTCCCTTCCCTTCCCATTCCTTCCCTGGCCACTTCCTCCTCACCCCACCCCTCTCTCTCTTTCTTATTCACCTAGACTTTATTTGGTCCAAACAGAAAATTTTGTAGCATGGTAACATCATTACTGACCTTGGTCATCATTTGCCTGTGTTGACAACTGAACAATCAGTTGAAAATCTCATACTAAATCACATAACCTGCTATTTTGTATGCACGTTAATTCTTAGTACATATATGTTTTTTTCTGCTGAAGTCAACTTAATTCTATTTCAGTTAAACCATCCAATACATACTGATGACCTACAATGGATGATGGCAATCCTAAGCATAGTAAAGATGACAAAAGAACCATTATTTTAAAAATGACTGCAAGGTGTTAAATTTTGGATTGTGGAGAGGAAAAGGATCAAGAATCAGGTTGAGGGAGTGTCTTAGGTATTCCCAAGACAATGAGAGACTTGGTTTGAGAATTAGGAAAAGAGAAATAATTGCAAAAGTGACTTGGATCCTGAGGAAGGAGTTTCGAGATGGTGATGGAAGACAATTCTGTCAAAAAAGTGAGTGATAATCCAAGTTTCACCCATGAAGTTGGAAGAATGTTAGGAAAATGATTGTTTGAACTTTCCACTATTTATCCCAGGGGAATGAACATTATCTTTTTGTTTTTTTCAAGTTTACTGGAACATCTGTCTTTTTGACTATGTCTTGGTTCACATGCTAAAATGTTACAGACACAGAGATAATTTAAATATGTAGTGATTCTGGAGAGACAGGGAGAATGAACATAGGAGACAGTAAAGTTCACAGACTTTCTAATAAAAAGCCAAGTCTAAATATATTATTAGACATTTGAGAAATTCTTCCACACTCCAACCAAATATTTATAGTTTGTTTCTCTGTCAACGACCTTCTTTTATTTTGCAGTATTGGTTTAATGACATTACTATTATGGAAATGTTAGATGACTGCGCTAAAGACATTCCTTAATCAAAACAGGAAAAAAATAGTGTGAAATGATTAAATACGGAGAATCCAAGTTATAAATGGACTTTAAGAGTTCATTAGCAAATGTACCATTTAGAACTCAAAATGCATTTTTCACCTTCATCAGTGTTTCTCAAACCAGAGTCTGTAGTCCCCTGGGGGTCTTCACTATTTTGGGACATTTTTTTCAATTTGATGTTTTCATTTTGATCCTAACACCACAAACATGACAACAAACACACTTTTATCCTACATAATGGCAAAACATGTCTTTGTAGTAAAAAAAATTACATTCAAGATAACAGTAAATAGAATATTTTAATTTATTTAACTTCTTGCTTTTCAAATGGCAGTGTGTAAATCCCTGGAAAACCTTGAACCTACTGAATTGTTTTTTCTTCAAAAAGAATCTGTATCTTATTCAAACTGAGCAAAGAACTGGCATAGACCCAATACTGCAAATGGTAAAGTTTCAAGGTTAGATTACAAGAAAGTTATTTAGCTCTTAATCTAGCTATATATTAGGTATAAATTCCTGTGTCCAGGAATAAGGGTCATTTGTTAGAGGAAGGACAGAAAGGGAGGGAAGATATTCCTTATCTTTCTCTGGCCCCAGGAAAAATTTTAATAGGATTTGTCTTCTGCCTTCTCCCTTCTCTATTCCTGTCTCCCAGATTCTGAAATCATTCTCCCCTAATCCTTGGAATTTTCTGAGCTGCATTAACTCCCCTGGAACAGGTCTACCCTTGAGGTACAGGTGTCCTATCTCACAAATTACCCCACACACCAAGATGACCATTCTTCTCTATTTCAGCATGCAACAAACCCACCCTTCCCCTAATCCCGTGGAGCAGCTAGCAGAAGGAAAGCAGTCTGAGTTAACTGATATCAATGCCACCAATATAATTATCAAGCTATGCCTGTTTTACAAAACATTTTTCTCCCGTTTTCCAAATTGGAGTAGATACAGTCCAAGTTGTGGTTTGTTCATTTTGTTTGACAATTTCTCCTGCAGTTCTCTTGGTTAAATATTTGATACTTGCAGAATGGCAAAGGTGGAACTTGGGGCATTTTTAAGTGAGTATAATCAGCAAAAGTAAGTCAGAAGCGCTCTGTAAATAATGTATAAATTCGGTGGCCACCGAAGCCTGACATAGTGACTTCTGAGATGTTTTGAGTAGGCTCACTGGTTACCGAGTTACTTCCACAGCACCGGGATGAACTGCGCTCCTAAGAATTCTGTTCTTGTTTCAGGTGGAACTGCTGAACTCTGGGAGCTCTCTGTCTCGCCGCCTCACTACACAGCGCTTGTCACTAATTGGCAGCGGCTGCTCCAGACAGACCTGGTCTTGGGAAACAGACTGAACGCTTCTCTCTGCCCCCAGGAAATCTGTCTCTCCAGGTGAGGTTTGAGGCCATGTGCAAAGCCCGATGTCAAGTTTGTTTTCCTGCTACCCGGCCAATGGGCAAATTAAGGACCTCGACATTTTTAGTGTCACTAGTCGACTCAGATATTCCGAAAATAAGCACTTTTCAAGCAAGATTTTTTCTTTCTTTCTTTTTTTTTAATTACTGATGTAAGGGCCACATAGCACTTAATCCATGATATGAACAAATGCATCTCTGAGAGCTTAATGCAACTTGGCATAAAAATCAGCCTGATGTCCAATTTCTTATCATGTTGTTAGCTGGTTGTTGCTTCCTGGATTCAGATTCACTCTTAAAAGTGGGGAACAGAGACCATTTTCACTAACAATTTAAGCATAATATACTGGCCTTCATTATTTCAACTTTTCAAGGAGCCCTGTCGATGCCAGAGTTCCAATATCAGTATTTTCCCAGAATCCCAGCCCACCAGTGACATCATTTTTAATGTTTTGCTCTTCTTAACAATATTATAAAAATGAATCTTATTCTGTTTTTAATCACTAGCCTTATCCAGCAATCAAGGCAGGTATATAATAAGCTAAGCTACTCAGTAAATCTAAACATTCTCTACAAATGGAAAAGATACAGCCTGGGCTCTCTGATTGTTACTAAGGAGACTATCTAAAATGAAAATCTGATTAACCCTTTTGCTGCCTGGAACTACCCATGGACCATGTTAGGCTGACTTCCCTGCACTTATCTCTCCTTTTTCCCCCTCAAGAAATTCATAATTGCCTTGCTCCAAAGTAGTTATGCTCTGGTTATCCTATCTGAGAGGACTATGATGGGTGGTAGCCCCATCTGGACAGCTGAGTGGGGTGGCGGCCTCACCACTAGGAAGCAGGCATTACAACAGAGGGCACACAGATTTCTGCTTACTTAAGGCATCAGTTTGATGAAGTCCTTGACAACATTAAAGGATTCCCATTCAATAAATAGCAGAGTACTACTGTATTTTCCTTTCACTCAGGAAATGATTTGACAGTAAACGCTGTATGTTTCACAAACATATTTTCCTCAACTATTTTTGAATGACATTAGCAACTGTTAACATTTGCTAGGAAGAATAATATTTCAAAGAATTATGCAGAATGTTAGCCAAGAACAAATATCCATCAGGCACTCTATTCTCCCTGAACAGGTCAACAAAAAGGGAGTTTAACAGTGAGGGAGAAGAGGATAAGAACACATATTTCCATGCAATTTTGACAATGGGAGGCTGTGCACTAGAAATTCATGAATAGTTAGATTTAGAAAACTAAGTCCCATAACAAAATTATATTTTAATGTCTGGATCTTTCAAAGTGCATGATTAGCATTCAAGGTCCTTTGTAAACTCCCACTCCCTACTGCCTTGACAACGTTCCCCCTCCAAACCTCTCCAGAAGGAGGTCTTGTTAGTTTTCACTTAGTCTTTCGATTGGAGGCAAAATGGCCCATTGTTCCTTCCCTACGTACGGCTTGATTTCTCCCTTCATCTTCTGACTGAGCCTTTCGCTCCATCCCGAATTTCCTGCCTGCTCCTCTCAACGAATTCATACCCATCACTTCCTTCAGACCTTGTTCAGCTGTCACTGCCCTGAGGAAGCACTTCCCGATTAACCTCTCTCCCTCAGCTCACCCTTCTATGTCCCCTGGGAATATCACTGCACTGTACCATTTTGTACTTGTTGATACATTGCTTGTAATTGCCTTTTTTTCTCATTATGTCCCATTGCATTTGCTTCTATTCATTTGTCTACATTTTTTTCCCATGTGCCTCTGCTCACTTTTTTCCACTAGTCTTATGATTTTTGGCATTTCAACGCCAGTATCAATGTCCTCTACACTACAGTTCATCAATACTTTATAAAAAGAATACGTTTGAATCAGTTCTAATGAGGTGGATGAAACTGGAGCCTATCATACAGAGTGAAGTATGTCAGAACGAAAAACACCAATACAGTATACTAATACATATATATGGAATTTAGAAAGATGGTAACGATGCCCCTATATGTGAGACAGCAAAAGAGACACAAATGTATAGAACAGTCTTTTGGACTTTGGGAGAAGGCGAGGGTGGAATGATTTGAAAGAAGAGCATTGAAACATGCATATTATCAAATGTGAAACAAATCACCAGTCTAGGTTTGATGCATGAGACAGGGTGCTCAGGGCTGGTGCACTGGGATGACCCAGAGGGATGGGATGGGGAGGGAGGGGGGAGGGGGGTTCAGGATGGGGGACACATGTACACCCATGGCTGATTCATGTGAATGTATGGCAAAACCACTACAATATTGTAATTAGCCTCCGATTAAAATAAATAAATTAAAAAAATACTTTATGACTAATTAAAATAGATAATGCTCATAAGTCACTTCAGCTCTCTATAGTTTTAGTTGTTCACACTGAGTTTTTTAAATTAACAACACATCCAGTAAATTTCTTTCAGATCTCAAATGTTCAGCTCAGATTGTTGTCTTTCTTTAAGCATATTCTTTCTAGATATGACACACTTGTTATGTCTTTTCTTATACTATTATATCAAGTTCAACATGTCTAAAATGAGATAAAACTTCTGTAAGACCCAACTTTCCATAACATTTCCCTATTTCTATTAAAGGTACAAATTAAAAAACTTTCCTATATTATCTAGCATTTCTAACCTCTAATGTTAATATGTTAACTTATTAATAATGTTAACTAATAATAATGTTAAAGTTAATGTGTTTAACTTTTGCATATGATACTGCATATGAATTAGATGGTTGGATGGCATCACTGACTCAATGGACATGAATTTGAGTAGACTCCAGGAGAAAGCAAAGGGAAGCCTGGTGTGCTACAGTCCATGGAGTCACAAAGAGTCAGACATGACTTAGTGACTGAACAACTGCATATGAAGAACTCAAAAAATGATTAACAAATTACACTTTTTGGTTGGGTATTCACAAGGAGTATGTGGTGCATCTTCCACATGGGAATTAATAACTGAAGTTAACATTATCAGAAATGTAAAAGATCATGTATGTCAAGGCTGCATATTGTCACCCTACTTATTTAACTTATATGCAGAGTACATCATGCAAAATCAAGAATGCTGGAGAAATATCATAAACCTCAGACACGCAGATGACATCACACTTACGGCAGAAAGCGAAGAAGAACTAAAGAGGCTCTTGATGAAAGTGAAAGAGGAGAGTGAAAAAGCTGGCTTAGAACTCGACATTCAAAAAACTAAGATCATGGCATCCATTCCCATCACTTCATGGCAAATAGATGGGGAAACAATGGAAACAGTGAGAGACTTTATTTTGGGGGACTCCAAAAATCACTGCAGATGGTGACTGCAGCTATGAAATTAAAAGACACTTACTTCTTGGAAGAAAAGCTATGACCAAACTAGACAGCATATTAAAAAGCAGAGACATTACTTTGCCAACAAAGTCTGTCTGGACAAAGCTATGTTTTTTCCAGTAATCATGTATGGATGTGAGAGTTAGATCATAAAGAAAACTGAGCACTGAAGAATTGATTCTTTTGGACTGTGGTGTTGGAGAAGACTCTTGAGAGTTTCTTGGACTGCAAGGAGATCAAACCAGTCAATCCTAAAGGAAATCAGTCCTGAATATTCACTGGAGGGACTGATGATGAAGCTGAATCTCCAATACTTTGGCCACCTGATGAGAAGAGCTGACTCTTGAAAATACACTGATGAAGGGAAAGATTGAGGGCAGGAGGAGAAGGGGAAGACAGAGGATGAGATGGTTGGATGGCATCACCAACTCAATGGAGGTGAGTTTGGGTAAACTCTGGGAGTTGGTGGGGTCACAGTTCATGGGGTCGCAGAGTTGGACACGATGAGTGACTGAACTTAACTGAATCATGTGCAGCAATAACCAATAGTGATATTTGAAGGGTATTTAATTAACTATTTATTTAATAGATATTCAGTTCAGTTCAGTCACTTAGTCATGTCCGACTCTTTGCGATCTCATGGGCTGCAGCATGTCAGCCTTCCCTGTCCATCACCAACTCCCGGAGCTTGCTCAAGCTCATGTCCATCGAGTCAGTAATGCCATCCAACCATCTCATCCTCTGTCATCCCCTTCTCCTGCTGTTTTCAATCTTTCCAAGCATCAGTGTCTTTTCCAACGAGTCAGTTCTTCGCATCAGGTGGCCAAAGTATTAATAGATATTAAGTAAACATAACTAAAAAGATGTTAAGAAACATACGTAGAGGTTGAGATTGAAAGCACTAGGACAGGCTACCAATTCAGGTATATAAATGAGGTTTCCTCAACTGGGAAAGGTTTTGATCAGTAGAGTGGACTTTCAGATATAAATTTCCTGTTGGAAGGTTATCCCCTTAGTGAAGTGATAAGATAGGCCATCTGGTACCATAAACAGGTGACTGTGAAAAAACACATTTAACTCTTTGGAGTTATAGCTCCTGAATCTGTTGAAAGAATGAATTGAGGCCCACTTCCTCTCACAGCATTTTGTGGATTTAAACAACTCCTTAATTGGGGGATGTGAGATATTAATGTTTATGAGTGAAAGTGAATGGAGTTGCTCTTTTGAGTTATCAGAGTCCTTCTCTGTTCCCTTCCTAGTTTCTCAGATCCTTCATTCACACAAGATAGGATTTATTATATTCTAAAATACTCTCTCACCCATAGGTATTTGCATTTCATCAATCAATCAAGTCTTCAGTTTAACGAGTAATTTCATCATGAAATATCAGGTCTCAACCAATAGGAGGGAAAATTATAAGGAAGAAAGGAACTCGGTCCCTTTCCCTTTCTAAAATCACATCTGTGAACTAATCCCATAAATTTACAGAAAAAAAAATTCTAAGGGATGGCTGAGGAAGAGAGGGCCAAATAGTATGGGAAGATACGACAGACCCATGCAGAAATCTTAAAATTAAAGGGGGAAATCATGTTAGATTTATTAGGAAGTTAGCACAGTCTTATGAAAAAAAGGCTTTACTCAATCCAGGGCTAGTCTAGCGGAAGATAATTTGAAAGTGGATAGATGTCAGTTAGAGAAAGACAAGACTTACTTTCTCCTTTTCACCAAAAAAAAAAAAAAAAAAGCCAAATAAACAGCAGAAGTGTGAGCAGGGGATCAGAAATAGTGCTTCCTCTAATTAGGATGTGATCAGCTAAGTTGTTTCTCAAAGATTCAGTTTCCTTGTTTGGAAAATAAGGGTTGGTCAAGGTTTCTTTAAGCTATGCTATTCTGTGATTTGGTAATATCAAGCCCAAATGTGGATACTACTGAAAAGATGACATGTAACTTTCTAAAAGGCGACAGAGAATACAGCCTGTTATAGTTTATTGTTAATGTAAGTGTTAGTCACTCAGTTGTATCTCTTTGTGACCCCATGGACTGAAGCCCACCAGGCTCCTCTGTTCTTGGGATTCTTCAAGCAAGAATACTGGAATAGGTTGCCATTCCCTTCTTCAGGGGATATTCCTGACCCAGGGATCAAACCGAGGTCTCCAGAATTGGCACTGAAGGCAGATTCTTTACCGTAGAGCCCCAGGGAAGCCCATTGTTAACATGACAGTGATCACTAGTGTTTACCGAGGGCTTCCTCTATGCCAGCCTTCATGCTTTGTGCTTCACATAATCATCCACAAAAGATGTACAAATGTCATATTAAGAGCTCCAGTCACAAGATCAGTTAAATGGGACACAGACAAAGGTAACGTTAAGTGGCCCAGAGCCATAAGTTCAACAAGTGATGAGTCCAGACTGAAGACTAGGCATTCTGACTATAGTGCGGAGCTCTTCATCACCATACTATACCAACTCAAATGAAAATAAGATCTGAAAAATCAAAACATATACAATACACATAGCTATGACAAACCTAGACAGTGTATTAAAAAACAAAGGCATCACTTTGCCGACAAAGGTCCATATAGTCAAGGCTATGGTCTTTCCAGTAGTCACATGCAGATGTGAGAGTTGGACCGTAAAGAAGGCTGAGTACTGAAGAATTGATGCTTTTGAACTGTAATGCTGAAGAAGACTCTTGACAATCCCTTGGACTGCAAGGAGATCAAACCAGTTAATCCTAAAGGAAGTCAACTCTGAATATTCACTAGAAGGACTGATGCTGAAGCTGAAGCTCCAATACTTTGGGTCACCTGATGGGAAGAGCTGACTCACTGGAAAAGGCCTCAGTGCTGGGAAAGATTGAAAGCAAAAGGAGAAGATGGTGGCAGAGAATGAGAGCTAGATCACATCACTGACTCAATGGACATGAACTTGGGCAAACTCTGGGAGATGGTGAGGGACAGGGAGGCCTGGTGTGCTTCAGTCCATGGGGTTGCAAAGAGTAGAAAACAACTTAGTGACTAAACAGCAACTATACACACACACACATAAACATATATATATCTCTATATATGTGCATATATATATATATGAAAAATAATGAATAAAACACATAACCAAGACTGGACAAATCATTTCAAGGAAATTAACATAACCAAATATGCCCTCTTTGGGGATATGGAGAGGTAATATTTAAAAGCAGACATGAAAAACAAAGATAAATATGTTTTATCTCTGTCCTCATACACACACATTCACACACAAAAATGTCAACCAATTTTGTTTCTTTTTGGTTGTCTTTGGTTTACGTATTTAGAATACAAAATACCAAATGTATGAGAGGAAAAAACAAGAAACTTAATGGGAGAAAGAGAAAATGAAATTTCTCTGTATCAATACTCAGAAAAATAGTTAATGTTTAAAATTAAAGGGCCAAATCACTTAACAAACAATGTAATTTGAAAAAAAAAGCCATACTTTGTTGCAGACTCTAACAGTTATGATTTAGAGCAACCTGAGATATAAAAGGACCAAAGCAGTGCTCTTATACAAAATAAAACCATGAATCGAAAACTTCTAGGCAGTCAAGAAATATATCTGAAAAATACTTGAGCTATCCGAGTTTCATTTATATATTTTCAAGATGGAGGGCATTAGACAAACATAAATGTAATGTTGCATTGGACAAGTCTCTACAAATCAATATAATTTTCCTACCCCATTTTCTCATATAAGAGTGAGAAAGCATACAGGCTAATATGACATATCTTTACTCTTATTAAAAAATGATTTTGCATGAAATACTCAAGAAGCCTTAAAATCTACTAAAATTATACTTTCTCTAAATCAACACAGAAATTAATGACAATGGGTTTTCAAAGAATAGTTGCTTACGTTACAAGAGCAGCATTTAGGAATACACAACTGCCAGTCTTCTATCTGGGATTATTTATCAATTATATTAATGATACAGATGAAACAATAGATCACTTGCTAATTTAATTTGCTAGGAATAGTAACATGGAAAGAATTACTATCTTCAGATACAAGCCATATTTACTGTCTACTCTATTTCTTACATTACATAAGTTAAACAAGTGTATTATTTTCTCTTTATGGAAAATACCTTGAGGTATTGAGAAATATACATTTCTTTGGCAATGAAATCGAGTTCAAAAGTGTATTGACTCATCTACTGTCAACAGTTGAAAGAGTTATGGATCAGGATTTGAACCTGGATCAAACTTTTTCACCATCTCAGCTGCTTTGTGGTAGCATTAATATCTTAAAAAGCCAAACAGAGATTGCAACTATTGTTAATATGTTAAGCAAAATAACCATGCAAAACTCCAGCTCTACGCATGAGTTATTTCTAAGTAATTTATACAAAATGCAAGAGGGAATGAAAATGAACACTTATTGAACTCTCTGAGTACACGTTAAAATCTTTTCAGAATGTTATTTCATTCATTCATACATTCATCAAATATTCACTGGGTATGTTCTAGGTCCTGATGAAAGAGTGAAATATCAAAGATATCTGTTTTCATGGAACTCACAATCTTGTTTATTCTTGTTAGAAAAGAATCAAGGGTAAATAAGTAATTTTAGTAGAGCAACAATACAGAGACAATGACATAACTTTGTTTGCTGTGTTCTGTTTTGTTTTTTAAATAGTCTAGAAGTGCCCTAACTCAGAGAGGGTGTCTTCTTGTCCCTGAATGAAGTCAAGGAGTGAGTCATGTGAAGATTTGGAGGTGGAATGTTCCAGGCAGAGGGAACCGCAGAGGCATCAAGGTGGGAATTTGATATATTCTATAACACCAAGTAGATCAGTGTGGTCATGGGCAGGTCACCAAGGCAGAGAGTGGAAGAAAAAGGGTTAGGAAAAGGACAGACCATGAACAACGGGGGCCCCCAACCCCCCGGTCACAGACTAGTAATCATCTGCAGCCTGTTAGGAACCAAGCTGCACAGAAGAAGGTGAGTGGCAGGAGAGTCAGCAAAGCTTCCTCTGTATTTACACCTCCTCCCCATCACTAGTTACTGCCAGACCTCTACCTCCTGTCAGATCAGCAGTGGCATTAGATTCTTTTTTTTTTTTATTTTATTATTTTTTTTTTTTGCATTAGATTCTTATAGGAGCACAAACCCTACTGTGACCTGTGCACACAAGGGATCTAGGTTGCATGCTCCTTGTGAGAATCACACTGAAACCATCCCCGCTCCCCACCCCGGTCCATGGGAAATTGTCTTCCACGAAACTGGTCCCTGGTGCCATAAAGCTTGGGGACCGCTGGTGTAAGGGATGTGCAGGCAATGCCAAAAGGTTCAGATTTCACTTCAAGAATGGATGGCCTGGAGAATATCATGCTGTGATTTACGTGCTAAAATACCATTCTGGCTGCCAAGTGAAGAACAGTTCTTTAGGGGACATGAATGACTAGAAGGAAATGAGTTAGGAGACTGCTGGTGGTATCTGGCAATAGGAGATGGTGGCCTGGACTAGGTTGATAACTATGGGGTTGGAGGGAAGTGGTTAGGTTTTATGGTTGGATCTGGATATAAAGTCAGTGAAGAATTTGGAAGAAGAACTCCAAGGTGTGGGGTCTGAACAGCTGAGTGAATAGTGATGACATCTGTCAAGACAGGGAAGATTGAGAGAAGAGCAATTATAGGGTTTATGGTTTGGAGTTCTGATCTCCACATCTTTATTGGCAAGTAGAGACATCAAGTAGGCAATTAAAAATATGAGTTTGGAGCTCAGAGGAGAGATAGAGGGCTGAGATTTAAATTTGGCAATCAGTTAATTTATGGCAGTTAAAGTCATGGAGTATAAAGTCATCCAAAGAAAAAAGTAGAATGTCAAGATCATCTCCTGGTATTTACCAATATTTAGAAGTTGAACTCTCAGCCAAAGAAACTGAGGAAGTATATCCAGTAAGGCAGGGAAAAAGAATAGGGCATCCTGTTATGGAAACCAAGTGACAAAACTGTTTCAGGTAGGAGGAAGGATGGACTAAGGAAATGAACCTCATTTCAGCCCCCTGATCAAGCAGATAAGAATTGGACCGTTACTCACTTTTATTTTTTCAAACAGATGAGGAAATTGAAGTTAAGAGAGGTCATTTATCTTTACGAATACCACAGTACTTCTGAGTGTTAGGGCTTCCCTTGTGGCTCAGCTGGTGATGAATCTGTGTGCAATGTGGGAGACCTTGGTTCAATCCTTGGGTTGGGAAGATCCCTGGAGATGGGAAAGGCTACCCACTCCAGTATTCTGGCATGGAGAATTCCATGGACTGTACAGTCCATGGGGGTCCCAAAGAGTCGGACAAAACTGAGCAACTTCAGGTCACTTATGAGTATTAGGACTCATACCAGCACTTTCTGATTTGAAAGATCGTGATTTCCAGATATCCAGAGTGTATTGATATTTAAATACAGAGATGAGAGTTATTACAGAATCATAGTGAGTGAAAATTTGGGTAAGACTAATCATACTCATCTATCAGAGAAAGAAAACCACCGACAATGAACAGTCATGTTTTGTGGAGAGAAACATACATTTACAAAGATGCTTGTCTTTACCACACTTTCCCTGTATTGTTAATTTTGCAGAACCATTTTCCATTGTGCATTAATAACCTTGATATAAGTTTCATTTCATTCTCAGACTAAATCAATTGTTAGATTATAAAATGTATAGTTTCATATGTCTTAATAACTCAGTGACAAACCATTTGAGCATCCTGTATGCTATAAGCAAGAATCTGTGTAATTCTAGATTTGTATGCCATTACTGTAAAATGCTTCATGCCAAGTCTTATTTTATGTGAGGTAACCAAAGCTGAAGCACCTTTTGGTATGAAATCCCTTTGCTATTGCCTAACACCATAAAAATTTTGGCAGCAAAGAGCTGCCATATGGACAGAGGATGCATACTACTCTACAATGCAAGAATCATGAAATGAATCACAGTAATTCTCTGTGCATCTCAGTACATTTGTAAGTCAACCAAAGTTTAGTTTGTTGCTTAGACTAAAATAAAGTGTACTGAAAAATGGTTTATCAGTAATCTTCTCAGAATAAATTCCTTAGCTGGGGAGGATATAATATAAAATGTAACTTCATTTTCAAAGTTTCTAGTCTGTGACCTTCAGGCAAACAACAACGATGGTAATGAGAAAGCTGTGGACATTTCTAAGCTTGTGTGCTTCCAATATGTCACCTACCAGACAAATAATTTTTTTTATCAAAATGTAGCCTAAGGTATGCTACATCAAATATTCATACAAATAGCAAGTCTGTGGCCAAAATTAACAGACGAAAGTAAAATCTGACAGAGGCAAACAAATACATTATACATATATACACACACACACACACACACATAATTATCTTGAAATGTATACACACACACTTATATATATATCATTCACATGAGCCACTTAATGTACCAATTCACTATTAAGAATACATGATAGATATAAAAGTATTATCAGGATATAGACTATATAAATAAAACTGAATTTTGGAATCTTGAAATTCATCTGGACCAGGTTCAAGTTAGCACAAGCTCCCAAGCTTCTCTTTGGACTACGCCTGATAGGAAATATAAGCAGTAGCAATAGATAGTGTAATTCACTGTCTACCCAGTTGAATATTTCTAATAATTAGACAAAGAGACAAATTCACTATTTTAAAAGGCAGCACATCTCATATTGATCAAACCTACCTTCTTATAATTTGCATTCACAGGATAAACAATTTTTCTGCACCAGAGGCCTTTGGATTCTGAAGGCAGTCTGTATTTTCTCCAATTGCAGTAGGCACTATGAAATTGCCTAAAATCTCTACTTTTTTGAAAACTACTTCTCTTATACCTTCTAGTGCTGGTCAAGAGATGGTCATCTGTGCTAAGACGAGAGATGGTCATCTGTGCTAAGACAGTAAGTCTCTTCCCTAGGGTTTTTGAAGATAAAACCCAAAAAGTCCAGGGCAGATATCCCTGGTGGGTGTAACTATGAGCTGTAAAGATCAGAGGCTTCTCCTCATTGAAAGAGCAGTTGGAAGGAAGAGGAAGCAGAATGGAACTGAGTAGAAGACAGTAGAAGCCTTAATAAATGTCAAGGTGTCTTGATGAATAGTGAATCTTTGTTACCAATAAATCTTGAGGCCCTATGAATTCCTCCTCTAGGTTTCCAGAAGACATTCCACAGCTCTGATAATAAATTTCCCCTTTTCTATAAGTTGATTCAATCACATTTCCATTGCTTGCACCCAAGGTCCTTAATACATTATTCTTCACTTCCAATGCACATGAGAAATAGAGTGGCCAGGTCTAAAGTTCAGGCATTGTCATCAACAGTATGACTTTCTACAAAGCCTCAGAATTCTCTGTGCCTTTCAGAACCTTCTAGTCCCAGCATTTTACTTCTTGTATAGAAGAAACACAAGAGGGACAGAAGACAGGGAGTGGGGACATGGCTACATCCCGTCGTGAGTTATCTTTACTTTCAGACGCATTTACAGTAATTTAGAATTGAAGAGTAAGGAAGGGGGAGGGCATAAACATTGGGAATGAAGAATAAAGAGGACAGGGCAGAGGGAGGGAGTTAAAAAAGTAACAATTCTGTCATCAGTATACCTAAGGTTGGCCATGAATAGACATGTCCAAATCCAGTTAATTAGGTAACAAGCCCAGGGAACAGGTGATGAATTCTCTGGAGTGCCCTTATAGACTTTCCCAAGCAATCATGGAACTACTCACTGCCATCTGCGGGTCCTACCATGTGCCAGCTACTGGGCTCGGCATTTTCATACGTTATCTTGTTAATTCCTTGGCTGAGACATCTTTTGGGTACATTCAGAGGAATAAAAAGACTGCTGGCTATTCCCTGGAGCCATTCAGTGTGGGAGCATGGCTTTAGGTGGTGATTTAGAGAAATGATACGTTGCTAGCTGCCAAGCGTAAGTTCAGGAAAATAACTGCCAGTGAGAGAGTGAAGATGGCTCACCAGTGGAACCCAGGGGAGTCTGTCATTGAACTCTGCTGGGCAGAGAGGAGAAAATTAAAGCTGCACATCGAAAGATGATCTGTACTTAGCACAAGACAAAAGAATATATCTAAATTTATTATCATTTACAAATATCCATAATAAATATTAAAAGGCATTATTTTCTCAGAAAATCTGACAAAACACTGCAAGAATCATGCTAAGTCTGAAAGATTTAGTCACTGAAAAAGGATTTCTGAGCCTATCCTAGAATTATTACTTATAAACAAGTCTCTCCTCTTAAATTAAGATTCTTGCTATAAAACCTTAGATACATGTTATAAATAAACTGCAGTAACACAACGTATCATACTCCAGTTCTACAAAAAGAGTTAACAAATGAGGTATAAAGATGATTTAAACATTCAAGAAAGAAATGAGCAATCATCTCCTAAAACTGTCCAGCTTATACCAACTACAAAACATTTTAAGTTAAATAAAAGAAGGAAGAATAAATAAAAATAAATTAATGAATTCAAGAGAATAAAACATCGAAAAATACTACACTGGGAACATTCTGACCATTATTTGTCATTTACCAAGACATACTAGTTAAATTGAAAAAATTTAAATTCCACCCTCATTTTATTTTGTTTTTTTAGCAGAACCTCAATGTTTCAACTCATTTCTTTCCATACCTGTGCAGCTTTTCTTTACTTTTTAAAAAACCTCTCTCCTGGTTTATAAACTTGAAGTAGACAGAAAGGAAATAATCTTACAAAAATTTCAGAGTGCTTCCATTCCCCAATTCACCATTAATAGATAGGCTGTAGTCTCAAAACACTAAACTCATCGTTGTAAATACAAAGCTTTTGGGTGTACTTTTATCATCAAGTACAACTTTGTGTTTTAGGAACATCTGTCTTCACATTGTAGACGAAAATCAACGGGAATATAGTATCTTAAATACTTGAGCAAAACTCAGTAAAAGATACAGTAGGCAAACATTGTGGTCGGCTCAGCAGTGATTACCAACTCATGCTCCAAATTCACTATAAAATGAAAATCAATATTTCCACAAGTTCCTGCAACATAAAAGATAACCTTCATTGATTTTTCTAGACTTAGGCCTCTCTGATAAAATCTAATATAAATTTTCAACCATGAGGATTTGGATCAGAGCAGGGGTGATAAGTCCTGCACATCTCTTAAGAGGTGGAGAATTTTTTTTTTTTTAAAGTGCACGTTCATACTATTTATAATTTGCCCTGTGCAAGTGAAAGCCTTTTCCACCAGTGCTATCAGGAATCTCTTCTAATTTTTATTACTGTGAGGCTAAAGCCTGTTCCAGATAATTTGGAAATTTCAGGGGAGCTGTGATAGGGCTGATGGTGCAGCCCTGGCTGACTTGAGAAAGGAGCGAACCGGTAATAGCCTCCATGGCTGCGCTGATTAAATGTTGCCATAGATGAAAGGCCTGCCATTGCCGCAATAAATTAACCAATCACACAAATCCCAAGTCAGTGCTAATCCTTCCTTGATACTCTGATCCTCTGATCAGCTCAAGGAGGTAAAGAAACTGGCTTGTGACGCTTGGTGCTCTAACCCCTGGATTTCATGTACACAACAAGCTAATGATATCTTGCTGACCAGTTCAATGGGATGAACTTCTCTCACAACCCTTAGGGAACACTATGGCCTTCTTAGAAAAAAAAAAAAGAAAGAAAAGAAAAACTGACAAGCAGGAGGTCTTGTGTTTTACTAGGAAAACGGCAGGCAAACTCTGCAGCCCTTGCTAACTAAAATAATCATGAAGCTAGAACCAAAGTTTGGTAGGTTTTATGTCATTTAGGTTTGCACATATGTCACAGGAGGACAACGATCAAATAGAAGTGGGAATTCTAAAGAAAGCCCACTGGGGAGAGTGGCATTTCAACAGAGCAATGTGGCCTTTTGTATTTTTTATTTTGTCTTTGGTTCCATTTTGAAGCAGCCCTCCATGGCACGTACTGGGTATTTTTGTAGGTGCACGTTTCAGATTCCTGCAAATTCTGTTGGAAATGCAATGCTCCATAGCACTCTGCTGGTGTGATTAGAATCTGATTTAGGAACAGACTCATTTAATCAATTAGCAGAAGGTCTGGCCACATGCAGTGTCTTCCTGTTAATTATGTGAATGCTGCCTCTGCAACAGGGTTCGTGAAATTGAGTCTGTGCCGGATGCATTAGTGGACTTCATAATTGGGGAAAGTTTTTTTGTATATAGTAATTGGTTGCTAGAAGTAAGAAGGCTCTAGGGTTTTCCTCCAGGGTTTCACACATAAAGAGTTTTTGAAAGGACTTCATTATCTTTCTTGGTCAGTCCCAAGAAATTAAAACCAATTCTTTTATAAGGCAGATGTAGGAAAAAGGAGGAAGATGTAGAAAATCAGCATCCTGGAAATAAAACTAGAGTTTATTAAATATGAGAAGCTGGAAGGTGAAGTAAGATACTTTTGTGAACATATATGGAATCATTTTATTTTTGAAAGGAAAAGAAGGGAAGAATTGATCTTTTTCCCAAAAGTTAATTTAAAAAATCTTCTACTCATTCAGTAAAATGTAATCACACTTAAGTGACTTGATGGTGCAAAGCTCAAAGACTACGATTATAACCTGGCAAGTGCGTATTCTACGTTGAAAGTTTGCTCATTGTGACAGATAAAAAGCCCTTTATAGAAATAACAGCAATCATCTCAGATCAATTCTCTCTCTTATAAAACTTTCCTGGATGTTAACTATCTTGTCATTCACCTTCTTTTTTATTTACATGATGCTCATGTGTGTGTAGTACAGCTTTCTCAAGTGACCTTCCCAAAGGCAGTCCTTCCCACTGCTGGACTCGGAGCGAGCGAGTCTGGTTGTAAGGAGCAGATCTCCTGGGAATTAATTAGTCAGAGCACGAGAAGAACACAGCTTTACTCCCTGCAAGGCATTCTGGGCCAACACTGCAGAATAACACAGCCATTTCTGACCAAAAAGAAGGGAGGAGAAAAAACCTTTTTTTTCTTTCCCCCAAGAACAACAGATGTTACAACAGTCCAGAGAGGTACTAAAGTAAGTTTTATGCAGCAGAACAACGGGGCTGGAAAAAACTTAAATAATGATCCTCTGTATAATTGAATCCTTTTTGAATTCTCATCTGATGTCTCACACCTGCAATATCTATTCAAATTTACTATTTATCCTCATTAAGTGATAGTGCACCAGTGCTAGGAGAAATTCGATTCACTACCATTCCCAAATGAAAGGCACTATTCATGGGAAAAATTAAATAGGAGACCATTTAAAAAATGTTGTAGTACACTGAGATTTTCTTACTAGCTTTGGATAAGGATAACTCAAATATATTATTATGCTATCCCTATATTATTAAATTAAGATAGGTTGATACCCATCCATATCCTTATTATTAGAATATTTCTCTACATTGAATAGGATGAAAAACAACAAAAATTGGAAATGACTTAAATGTAAGAAAAAAAACTCTTTTTCTTCTATTATAGTTATTACTTCATACATGGCTGTGCTTTTATTTAGGACTAATGAATATATGCCTAGTATGTTTATGAGAAAATCACACAGGTGAGAAATTTAAGTCCATTCTCTTTCTCTCATTAACACACACACACACAATCTTCTAAATGATAAATATTTAAAACATATCATCTCCATATCCATTTTTAAATAAGTGGAAATATTTCAGTGTCTGACACTATTTTTACCCAAATTACATGAATTTTCAATATGGTTAGAAATAAACATAGAAAAAATTAGGTTTTTAAAACTTATGTGTCAATTTCTGCCAAACCAAAGGTTTCTTCCTGATTTTCAGAGACGCTAAACAGAGCCAAGGCATAACAGGACCCTAACATTCAACTGAAACCAAAAATTCAGAATCTATTAATAATGCCCCTTTTATCACAAATATCGAGACACAGCTTTCATATATACTGGATAAAGGTAATGATGCAGTTATACAAGAGTTGTCTTGGGAAATGGAAGTCCAAATATATAAGCCTTGAAAACAGAAATACTTCAGTGTATAATCTGCATTCTAATTTTTAAAGAACAATATTATTAACTAAACTTCTGGAATAAAGAAATAAGAAGCAAGCGGTGGGGGAAGTATGTCTCTCCATTTCCTGACACCATGTACTGAAAATCACCATAGATGCTACCTTGCTTAGTTGAAGTTTTAGAGATAAAGCAACTGGGGAGAGAGGGCCAGGGACCCTGGGAACTTCATAATCACACGCACACAAAAAAAGAAGATCAAGGTCTAATACACAGAGATCTCCTCTGTCCTGAGTTACTTTATATGATGATTAAAGAGCAAACTCTTACAGGAAAGAAATGATTTAACTACCATGAGCTCTTTTCTCACCCCGGCTATACAAGAGAAGCTTTGGATGCAAAATCAACTAAGAAACTTCTAGAAGTTTTAGGATTGCTACTAAACTTGAAAAGGCTTTACAGGAAAAGTAGAATACCATTTTCTCAGTAGGCTTATCAGCATGGTTAGGGAGCATGTGAATCTCTCTGCATTGGGGATAATGCTAATAAGGCAAATGTAACCGTCATTGGCGTCCCAGGTGGCGCTAGTGGGAAGAGCCTGCCTACCAATGCAGGAGACATAAGAGACTCGGGTTCCAGCCCTGGGTCAGGAAGATTCTCTGCAGGAGGGCACCTCAACCCACTGAAGTATTCTTGCCTAGAGAACCCCTTGGACAGGGGAATCTGGAGGGCTACAGTCTATAGGGTGGCAAAGAGTCGGACACGACTAACGGGACTTGGCACAGCACAGCACAACCTTTAATATAAATGGACTTTTCTTTTTCTCCTTTTCTCTTTCCCTTTATTTTAGAAAAGTACAGAGACTGAAAGAAAAGGGGAATGAAAGAAAACACCTTTGCTCTCTGATTTTTTAACATATTTCATTTTCTCTCTTAATGATTTCTCTTCATTCATTTTTATTCCTTTTAACTTAACTAGACTAAGCATGTAACCAACAGGGATCCAAACGTTTTCACTCATACAATTTACACCTTATGCTCCTGTTCTGATATGGATACCACTATCTGCCATAAGTGTTTAAAGAATACACAGAACTGGTGTCTACTAAATACTAAAAATGCTTCATACATTTTGGTCAACTTTATTACACAACTTTTCTTTATTTTTGCATTTTTCTTTCAGACAAAAGTAAGATATCAGTTAATTTTGCTTTCCTTGCTTCCCTCTCAGTTCAGATTCTTTAAAAATACATACATATTCTGGATAATTTTGGAAACCAGTTATAGGATATTAGTGAATGCTATACAATTCTCCTTTGGGATTTAATCATGAGTAACACATAGATTAAAAAGACATAAGAAAAAGTTGGGGGCTTCCTGGTGGCTCAGCAATAAAGAAGCTGCCTGTAATGCAGAAGACACAGGAGATCTGGGTTCAATCCCTGGGTTTGAAGATCCCCTGGAGGAGGGCATGGCAACCCAATCCAGTATTCTTGTCTGGAGAATCCCATGGACGGAGGAGCCTGGTGGGCTACAGTCCATAGGGTCACAAAGAGTCAGACACGAATGAAGTGACTGAGCATGCATGCAAGAAAAAGTCATGTGCCCACTCAATGGTTGAAGCCAATAAGAGAGATGCTCTTAGCCATGAGGTTGATTTTTAAAATGTTGGCAAAAATTGTTCACCATATTTAATATTCTCTAGCCCATCACCACTGAATAGAAAATAGCATCCAGTTTTGGGGGCTGGCATGAGAAGTTTCCCATTACCTTGATCCCAATCTTTCTTTTTACCCTCGTTATTAGCCTTACTTCATCCCAATTGCTTACATTTCACTGCAAACACTTGCTTGCCTTTATGCCTTTATATATGCTTTTGCTTCTCCCTGGAATTTACATTCCAAATTTATTTGCTGAGTAAATTCATCCTTTAAAACTTTTCTGAAAATAGCCTTTGAGAAGCTTTCCTTGGGCACTTGAGACAGTTAAATGTTTCATCCTCAGACTTACCCTTGGGGGATAATTTCTGTTTTATGGCTGGCCAGCATCTGGCCCAGCTCCTTTGATAAAAGCTTCCTATGTGTTTCTGGGTGATTCCTCTGTTGGATACACACACTGGAGTATTCATCTAGCGGCCCTTCCTTCCCTAGCCAAGTGGCAGAGATGTGACCCAATCTAGGCTGATAGAGCACTCCCTTCCTGAACCTAAATCCCGAACAAAGAAAGACAAAGGCCAAAATTTGCTGGAGCTCATTCTTGCCTATGGAAGTGCCTTGATAAGATTGCACAATGGTTCCCACTATGGGACACCTCCCAGCCTTAAGTAACCTTGATTCTTGTCCTTTTCTAAACCTATTTCTTTGACCTCATTCCTTTTCTGTGAACCACCCCCATATCTTCTCTATAAATGTTGTTTATGCCCCAGTTAGCCAGAGGCAGTTTCTATGGCTTATTGCTCCGTTTTTGTTTTTTTTTAAAGAAATAATTTCTTGTCTGTGCTTTCACTGGCAATCAACTCATACTACAGTTACATGTTTACATATCTGCTGTTCTCATTAGACTGAGCTTCTTGAGGGGAGAGAGTAAACCTAACTCATTTGTTTCTTCTTAGTCCCTTATACAGTGTCTAACTCATGATAGGGATTCAAAAAGTGTTTGCTGAATCAAAGAAAGACTTCATGAGTGAATCATGATTAATGCAAATGCTGAGGATGGCCATTATTAGAATGAGACTATACATATGCATTACAATAATTTAATTGGTTAAGAACTTTTAAGCAGATCTGAGTTCAAACCATGGTTTGCATGGATACAACGGAGTGCTTTTATTTATTTATTTATTTAATGGAGTGTTTTTAAAGGAGGAACTGAATGAAGCTGGACATAGATTCTTTATTTGTAAAGTGGGAGGACTAGATCAGCATCACAGAGTTAAGAACATCCAAAACAACAAAATGCCAATCTCAGTCCTTGACATGAAAAATACTAACTAGTAATATTTAGGTTGTGAATAAAATGACTATAGGTTAGAACTGCGAGCCTTTGAAATTTAGAACCGAGTGATCTAAAATAATAAATCTTCCATACAGCCTTAAAAAATTTTTAAGTCATTAAAAATGTTACAATATTAAAGAAAACTTTGTTCTTTGTTTAAAAAAGTACGATCAAGTTAAAATGTATTGCCAAACACTTCTTGAGTGAAGAATCTTCTAGAAATTAATTGTTTGAGCTACTGGCACAATTTCCTTCCTAAACACCAGAGACATAAACTGAACGAAGGGTTACTGTCCTGAAATTAGGCAAGATAAGTGGAAGTCAAAGAGCCCCATAACAGAAGAGATGGGCTGATTTAAAAGGAATAACTCAGGCATTTTGGTTTAAAGATGTCTTTAAAGATCTTACTGCATTCTTTGTCAACGAACGAGATAATCAAAATTTAAAGTTTTTACTACAATAACCCTGGGTTCCCCTGGAGAATACTCTGTGAAATATGAGAGCGGTTTTAATACCTAGAAGCCCAGCTGCATAACAGCGAGGTCAGCTGAGGAGCAACGCTGAGACTCGAGGCCACAATGACTCCATACGGAGCCGGAAAGCAGGGAAGGTAATAAACTTTCCCACAATGATTTCTTTGCTCCTTGCAGTGCTAATGTAGACTGACAGTCGCACATCTTTCTTTCAAGGGGATTTTTTACTTGAGGAACCACGATTTTTTGCCAACAATGATTACGATCTACAAATACAAGGAAAGCCCTGGCCCAGCCTAACAAAGTCACCTGCAAATGTGTGCGCGTGTGTGTGTGTACCTGTTTAATCTTTTAATGTAACTGATACAAAGTCTGCACCCCCTGACTTGTGCAAAAGATATTTCCCCCTCCTTTTTTTTTTTTTCTTGGAATGAATACTCACTGAAGAGAAGCTGGCATTAGCTTCATGGTAATAAGATGACTCTAAATGAGGTATCTGAGGACAGCAACATTAGAAATTGGGGACGGCTGCGGACAGCAGATTTGGGATACTGGTATCATGTATGTAACAAATCTTTATTAATAAGTACATTAAATCCCATATTTTTCATTTATAACTGCTGCATAATTTCCTGTTAACACTCCATGTAAATTCCAGATAAGGTAATAATTTTTTTTTTCAGAATTCTATTTCTGTTTCATTATATGTTCTATACTCTGCCCCACAGGTCAGTCGCATGATTGAAGTATTATGCCTCATTAAAATTCCACTAGTTAAAACATGGAGACAGAATTTTGGTAATTCTTTTCTCCATTACTAGAATTAACCATTCCAATACATTCCCAGGCTCCCTGAACCTCATAATTTATGTATACATATACTCTCACATTGACACTATTAGCAAGTTCTTAAACGTACACACATAGAAGAAGCCCATGTAGCACAGATATATGCTGGTCAAGGGGTCTCAATGTCCTAAACAGAAAGCTCTTATCTTTCTTCAGCTCCAGTGGCTGAAAATCCTTGCCCCACCACCTCCCAGTTCAGTATTTCTAGCTAGCAGCTGCTATCAGAAACCTAAATAACAAAAATATGCAAACTTGCACACTAATTCCCTTTGGAGATAGATCTTGGCTGCAGCCCTGTCATAAATCAGAGAATTTCGATATGAAATGAGGCAAGCAGCTCTAATCATTTCTGCATTTCAAATTGGATCACTGGCTCAATCACTGGGCTTTTTTAAACTGCTTGCCTAAGAGCAAATGTGAGGCGGGAGATAATTCTGAAGACATCTCTTCTTTTGTGGCCGTAGAACTCTTTTAACTGTTTCAAGACTGAAGGCCACATTTCAGTGATAATAGCACAAATCTGCTGGGAGAGATATGGATCCTTCAAGACATCTTCCTCCTCTTTCAACTCACAGAATTCCATCAATATCTGCATATATTATATATATTAATATATGTGTGTGCATATGGGTTTTGTGTGTCTAAAAAAGGAAGTGAAGGGGGAAAAAAGAAGAGAAACATCTGACATATATCCACAGTCTATTTCTCCTCAGAATTTCCTGTTTTTGACACAAGGCAAGTTTCAATTGCACTATGAGATAGTTAACATTTTTTAACTGGGAAAATGTATTTCAAATCAAATGAAATTGTACCCAAATGTGAAAGACTTTGGGGTTTCAAGGATGGTCTGCTGATCTGGCCACTCTTCAATAGCCAAATGAGAAATAGGAGAGTCTTTCCACCTTCCCAGATGATTTCTGAATTCTTATTATGATTGCATTTTTATATTTTCACATCTCAGACAACCCTTTAAAAACAATGTATCAAGAGGAAAAAAGGAAAAGAAAAAAAGCCTCGGAGGCAATTACTGAGAGTAAAGAATCCTCTTGACCTTTTGATATTTTTGCTTTGAGTCTCCCTTATTTCTTATCCAAATGATACTAGAGGCTTGTTGCAGGTTTCCTGTGCTCATGACAGCGCTTTGAAATGGAATTTAACTCTGTTTTTCAGAGAGTTTTTGTAATGCCTTGTAAACCTAATAGTGATCTGATGAAATTTTAAAGCTAAGCTGCTTGTGTTTTGAGAACAGACTAAAAATGTTTATCAATTTATTCTTTTACACAGTTAAACAAAACAATGCTGCTTTATCTGGTGTTTATTTTTCTATTTTCACCTTTTACTGGCTGACATTGTATTATACTTCTGGGGACTCAGGATACAAGTTTACCATTTCCTTCCTTATTAATTTTGTTCATTGATACAGTGTTGATGTCATGCTGAGAAAGGTGTTGGAGGACTTTAAAAATATTACATTCTTACTATGGCAACCTAATAAATGATAATATTCCTGGGTATTTTTGGTATAGCTTTATACCTTGCATTTCTAACTCAGCAACATGAACATGACTCATTTGCCTGCATATTTTCAGATTCATGAAGATAATCCAATTTCTGAGGTTTATCAAATACTGTAAAAATATAAAATGCCTTTAAACACAATTTTTATAATGTTAAAATTTAGCATTTGATTTTTCTTGCACACAAATTTAAAATTGTATTAAAGACTCGGCATTAACATTTTCATTGAGTTAATTAAAAGCTATATTTACAGAACTATCTTTTTAATCTCTGCAGTAATAATGGAGAAGCGTCACATTTTTAAGAACTATATTAAACTCTTTGTTTAATAAACACTTTTTGTAACTTAAAAAGCTAACAGGAAAAAAATGCTTAAGAAATCTAACTTATAAAGCAAAATCTTTTATTAACATTAGGTGTCACTTGGTTTTTGTTGTCACATTTTTTCCCCAAATAATTATTCAAGGGGAATGCCACAGGGTTCTAAGAAGTTTCAAAATTTTAATCTCATGAATACATAAAGTTTATTGTTTACAACCTAGTTTGTGGCCTCCGCAGAGAAGAAAAACATCAGAATCAGCCCACTGATTCATAACCTATATTTACTTTTTTCTTTATCTGAGAACATTCAGCTAAGGCTCCAAGCTTTAGTGGGGAGTTAAGTCTGAAAACTGAGCTATTTTAAGAGTACAGGGGTGGTTGTTACCCCACTAACTTATCTACCCACAACTGATAAATACTTATAATAACCTTGCATTATCCCTCTAATCCCTCCTATTTTTATTTTCCTGGATAGGTCCCAAGCTACTAAAACTATGACACAACTACAGTATTTCAAGTCTGATATGCTTATTCCTAAAGTGCACCTCGTGTCTTTCGTACAGTGATTGAGTAGGTGTTGGTAAATGCTAGTTACATTTCCATTGACTCTTCCTGTGTGCACACGTGTGTGTGTATGCATATACACATGCTTTTTTCTTATATTATTAAATGAATTTCTTCAAGGTAACGTTCCAACCTATCCTAAAAGCTATCCATGTTCATTACAGAGGACTTGACGTTTTGGATACAAACATCTCTCTTCTTCAAATTAAATCTTTAACTCAAAAACACCTTTGGTATTATCTATGGTCCCCCAAACCATTTAAAGTAAACCAATATAGCATCTTAAGAGTGGAATACACAAAATTTTTAGTATATGTGTGACTTGAAATACAGGCGTTGAAAAGTAAGTAATAAAAATATAATATAAATATACTTGTCTGCTCTATGAAACTTACACACTTTATGATTATTATCTTGCATGGACTTTCTATCTGCAAAAGAAGATGAACACTAACCTGATATACCTGGAACTCATTTGAGGGGGTTTCTTAGCCTAGACACATCCTGATATCAGTGGAAGCTGAATTAAACATAACTCATCAGAGACAAAAAATAACCCTTCACTAACAGTGAAGAGGAGCATACAACAAAAATACATGTTGGGGCATCAGGCTAGCTCAAGGAAAACTATGGGAAAATAGTAAAAGTGGGTAGAAGAGAGCCACTTAGAAGCTAGTTAGAAAAATAAGGGAGAAGATAGGTAGCTGTGAACAAAATGAGTCAAAGCTGAGTTCTAGAAAGTGCCAAGAATGGGAAGAATATGAATGGCAGAGTGGAAAAAGTAAAAAATAAATAAATAAATAAAGTAAATAATACCACTGTGAAAGAACAATACAAAACTAAGCTAGTAGGAGAGATGACAAGGTCATATATAGGTAATTTAGACAACAAAATGTACTATGCACATTAACCTAAATATATCACTAAATCCCCAACAATCTGCCTAAGTTCAAATTTCTATATTAAACAAATCCTTAGCTTTTTTAAACCTTAGGTTTTATGAGCTTTGTTGGCAAAGTCGATGAAACTGTTTGCAAAAGTTACCTTTTCTAATTATATATAAAATACTGCCATATGGCTGGTAGGTATTGCCAAGGTAGTCTCTTTGTTGAGGCTTAAAAAAAGTATTGCTGTATGTGTTTTTAAGTCTGGATAATATGACAAAATTCGGCACCGCCGTTTTTAGAACACGGTTTCTGACAGTCAATCAAACCATAAATACTGACGGTAAATTATCAGGGATAACTGAATAAGGGGAGTGGAGATCAGGTCATGGAGTCTGAATTCTAAGACCTCCAAAGGTTGCTCTCACCACTTTACTGAGCTTTCACCTTTCAGGTGACTCTCCAAGGTAACTGCTTTGTAACACATTTTGAGCTACTAAAGGTTTTATAAAATATAATGAGATTAGGAATTCTTAAATCTCATACAACTGTGTGCACTAAGGACCAGGCATTTCTCCTGACTTGAGACCCTGCTCTCAACAGGTCAATGAGGAGAGAGCCCCCAAGCCCACCCATCATTAGCTGTCACCTAAACTTGCCCCCGGACTGGCCTGACATACATCCTTACTGTAAGAATTTAGTAAAGAACTATCTTAAATGGCATCCTGCCTGTGTGGAGGCAGTGTGGTTAATCTTTGACAAAAGAGCATTCACATGTCAACAAAACAAATGCCTAATGGAGGGCCCTACTGCAAAAGAATAAAGTAGGCCATTCAAGTTGCCAATAAAAAAGAAATTTAGAAAAGATTGAAAGTTTGATTCCAGCATCATCACTTGCACGGAGATTGAAGTCAGACCCAACACCCAGAGCTTCTCCAGGAGCCCTAAACTGAAGTTACAGCAGGCTTCAAAGGGGCAACCTGAGCAGCCCTGTGGAATGACTCCCTTTCTGTCTGGGAGAAGGAAGAAAGGAAATCAAAGCACTTTTTTATTTCAACATGAATTTTTCCTATAAAATGTGCTTTCAAAATTACTGTGGAAAAGATTACTGATTAAAGAAAACTGCTTCATATCTTCCACTTGCTCTATCCCTCTACATTTACCATAGGAATCCTTTCCTTTCCACACAAAGAGTAATCTTGGGTAATCACAGATTTTGCCACACCAAAATCTGAGTTAGATATCTTAAGGGAATTCATGTCTCTGTCCGATGCATGTAAGAAAATTAATCCTTAGCTCAAATATTACCTAGTGCATTTTAATGCAATTCTTCTCTTGCTTATATAGGTAAAAAAGTAAGTGTATTTTTCAAATTCAACTGGTATTTCAGCTTCCTGCGAATGCATACATTATCACCAGTTATAAGAGTCTA
The DNA here is from genome assembly GCF_910594005.1 of Cervus elaphus. Lineage (NCBI taxonomy): Eukaryota > Metazoa > Chordata > Mammalia > Artiodactyla > Cervidae > Cervus > Cervus elaphus. Next base: position 60,624,007 of record NC_057835.1, read on the forward strand.
GTAGTCAGTAAAACAAACAAGTAAAAAAAGGTCAACAGCAAGAGGTAAAAAAAAAAAAAAAGTGTATAAATTTTCCTTAGTGTTTTCATACACCACACTAGTAACTTTTAAAAATATTAATTCCACTGGTTCTCAACTGGGGGCAATCTTGCCCCCACCTTCTCCTCCCCCGCCCAGAGGACATTTGGCAATGTCTAGAGACATTTCTGATTATCACAATTGGGGTCATGCTACTGGTATCTAGTAGATAGAGGCCAGGGTGCTGCTCAACATCTTACAATGCACAAGACAGCCCCCACTCCAAGGACCATCTGGCCCAAGAGGCCAGTGGTGCCAAGGTTGGAAAATTCAGTTTCTGGTTGTGGCAAAATTCATGATTATCCAAGAATGCTCCTTTTGTATGGAAAGGAAAGGATTCTTTTTAAAATCCATATTACTAATCTATAATTTCTGGCTTGTAATTTTAACACCATGGAAGAGTTGCACTGTTATTTCTGCTATATAGAAATGTTCCATATGGAAACCTAAAAACAGACTCGTCAGCAATTTCTTTTTGGATAATGTTGTACCTGGAGTACTTTTACAAGGAAAGGTGGAATCAGCACAGTCACTGTATGTCATTTTCCCCTTAGTTTTATCACAGAAAAAAAGTCTTGGGCATGCATTCTCAAGTAAAAGGCATTGTGACTATTCTTATGTCAAATTTAACACAGTTAAAGGGCCATAGTTGTAAGTTTAAAGGGTAGCTATTTGAGTGCTGTGTGGTGTCATCTTCACTTTTGTCCCATATATGTGCCATTCATCTCTAGGGCTGTTAAATTTTCACCTCTGTACACAATCCTCAAAATAATTTTATCTGTTCTAGTTAAGCCATTAATTAGACTGTAAACTCCCTGAGGGCAGGGCTATTTTGCTTACTTCCTAAGTCTGCTCAAATGGAAAATTAAAAAAAAAAAAATTTTGTGTCCTGAAAGCCAAATGCTTTATTTATTAAAGTCAGAAAATTTCAAATACGCTTTGATATTGGATCAGTCACAATAAGGATATCCAGCAAATTTCAGAGAGGCCTCTAATAATTTTACACAACTCGTTGCATAAATTTCTCTAAAAAATGGGGAATGACAGAAGATAGAAGGTGGGGGAGAATTATTTCAGTTCTAATCTCTTTTGACAACATTTAGAAGTACCATAGGTTAATCAAAACAAAATTTAACATTGCATGGAAATAATCTACAGTACACTTTGAAGTGAACTGGGCTGATGATTTAGTAGCTCACTGAAATATTTTTAAACTGACTTAAAAATCATTTAATCCTAGCAGACAACCCAACAGTTTTTGAGGTTTACCATGTTCTCTTTTTGCCCCAAGGCATTTCCACATTAATTAATGCTCTAAATCTTCTGTCACCTCCAACACACACACACATACATACAAACATACCAGAAACCCTCCCAACTCACAAATACTCTTAATCTAATTTGTTCTTATTCATTCTACAGGCCTACCTCCCTAAGATATAATTTCTATTTTCATCCCCAAATATATGTTCGGTATTCTTCTAGCATACTATATTTCCTCCTTTAGCACTCATAATATTATTGCTAATTAACTATTACACAGCAGTTCTCCATTTATTTGTAATTCCCACTAAAATGTAATCTCTGGGATAACAAGATCGACGTTTATTTCAAATACACCGAAATACATTCAGTGCCTACAATCATAGCTGGCATCTCTTCAATAATAAATGCTTGTTAAATTAATGAATAGATGAATGAAATAAAATATATAAATAGTTACTTCGTACGCAACAACTCCTACTCAGAACACATATATGATTTAACTCAGACCAGACAGTTATGCTTAGTGGTAAAGAACCCACCTGCCAGTGCAGGAGACTTAAGAGATGAGGGTTTGATCCCCAGGTCGAGAAGATACCCTGGAGGAGGGCATGGCAACCCACTCCAGTATTCTTGCCTGGGAAATCCCAATGACAGAGGATGCTGGTGGGCTACAGTCCACAGGGTTGCAGAGAGCCAGATATGACTAAAGCGACTTAGCACACACTCACGCAGGCAGTTATGTACTTAAAACAAACAATACTTCAAGGTTAACAGGATTTGGGGATCTAGATCCTTAGAGAGGAAACTGGAGATCACTGGGCGCTGATATCAGTGGAAATGAAAAAAAAAAAAAAACAAAACAGGTAAAAACAGAAACTGTAAAGGTTTTATACTATTTTTCATATAGCTGTTTGGTGCTTCCTTCTTTTAGAAACACCCTATTTTCACCACATGTCTAGCATGGAAATCCCTCAGCTCCCAAAAAAGGTACATTAAGGTATTTAATTATTTTTTTTCTGTGTAGGTGAGATAACATGGTAACGACTATTAAATACCTGATAATGTGTAAGGATTATGGTGTGAAACACTGTCTTGCCTAGATTAGTTCCCAATGCTTCCCTGACCCAGTTACGAGTGGTATTATTTATTCCATCATACTTCCCCTTCCTCAAAAGGGTCATTTGCTTTAAGCACAGCCCCAACACCCCAGTGTGTATAGCCATATGCTTGCCTCTTAGAATCAATGTTCCACCTTTAAAGACAGGAACATAGAGTTTCAAATAACAGTTCTGATATCCAGTGTGGTGTTTGCATTTAACTGATCATCCCAACTCTAGCTGTGAGATACAGGCCACTGTCAGATACCTAGTACTTTTCAGGACATTGTCCAGACTAGTCTCCCTGGGCTTTATCGGAGGGTTTTATCAGGCCTCCGCATGATAAGAGTTGCTACTATTTGCCAAGTTGGAATTTTTGTAAAATTCCTTAATTTTCTGTTGTTAATCCATCAAATACAAACACATGAAAACTTATCTTACTCTACAAGAAGAAATGATTGTTGGACTGAAAAGTACTAGGAGATAGAGGCCTGGGGGTAGCGGGGCTGTCTTTAGTTTATTTAACTCTATCAAAACCAGGCTACTTGCTGCTCTTAACACCCGAGGAAAACGGAATCTATGCACAGCACTAGACTCCCTGATGGCCGTTTCCTTGGTGTATTCAGAGCCAGAATTTAGACAGAAGTAACTTACTCTCCCTAAAATATTTTGCTGTTGTTGTTAGTATATGATAAAATATATTCTGTTGAGGATGTACAGGCATAATTTTTAGAAATTTGAGAAAAAATAAAGTGAAAACATTTTAAAGAGAAATAATAACTCTGTAGTTCCAAAATTAACCTTTAAAACATTTCGAGTAATCTCTAGAATTAGTTCAGAGTACCGTCCTACTAAACAGTATTATAATTTAGAACTTCTCAATATTTAAAAATATTGATTTTTCATCAGCAAAGTCATTTTTTAATTTGCTGAAAAGGCTAAAGTATAATTTAGGCCTTAAAAAAAAAAAAACTGTAACACTAAACTGCAACAACAAAAAGGGAGGTATGATAAAAATGCTTTACTTTATGAGGAATTTTATAAATAAAACAGAAAATTGTTTAGCCAGTCAACTTCATATAAACATTTTAGGTATTGCAAATGATCTTTTCTTATAAGGTTTTATGACCATAGTAGTTGGCAAGAGGGCTATTCCATGATGCTCTGTTAAAATAGATGGAGAATGAGAAATGAGTTGGACAGGCTGTGCAGGTTCAGAGTTCTGAGCCCTGAACTCGACTTCAGTGGAAAACTCCTCTCATTTACTTCAGCGCCTTTTCTCCAAACCAGCACTTCCGCCCATGTGTTTATTCTCCAGCCCTCTGGGAAGTCACCTTTCATCAAAAGAAGTGCGCTAATCTTCCGCAGTTTCACTGCCATTGGCACCTCTAGCCTCCTCTCTGCTGCTTCCATCTGAGTATACATGAAGAAAAGCTTTCAGGATTCTCAACAATACAAAAAAGAAAAAAAAAAAAATCTCTTTACTGTCCTGGCAGATGAAAGACCTTAGTCTCAAAACTCAGTTGATCATAATCAGTAATCATAAAATGCATGAATCCAAGAAAGCTATCCTCTAATTTTTATATTTTCAGAAACATACGGTAAATCTGTTGCCTACTTTTTTTCTGTAAGCATTCAAAGGCGAAAATATTCTTTTATAACAACTTTATTGTCAAAATTTTACAACATCTATTGTGTAAAACCATCCCAAATACTATGAAAAATGTAATACTCAGTGTTGTTCTTCATACATGAGTGTGTAACCAAATAATACATATAAGAAAATATATAACCAAATAATAAGAAAATCTTATGAAGTTGGAAGAGTTTAGGGAAGTGATAAATATGAATGATGTCCCACTCCACATTCTATTAATTTTAAAAAATATGAGTAAGTTCCAAATATAAATGCAGTCCAATAAAGGATTCAAGAGCTTGGCTTTATTAAGACTAAAGATGTTATATGACTGATTTCTCCTTTTACCTTTTCTACCTGAAGTTCCATTCAGCACAAATTTGAAGGAAACTACCTGTATTTCTGGATATTTATCCCTAAAAGAATTCCTTGATTACAAATCTACCAGATGTTGCCAGGGAATTCCCTGGTGGTCCAGTGGTTAGAACTCCATGCTTCCACTGGCTAAGGATGCAGATTCAAGTCCTGGTCAGGGAACCTAAGATCCTGCAGGCTGTGTGATGTGGCCAAACAAATAAAAAGAGCCCCCTAAATCTATCAGATGTCACTAACCAGAGAAAGGAAGAACATGGGCAGCTGCAGCACTTGTTCCTCTCAGGCAGATAAATAACCACACTAAAAACTGAAATCCATTCCTGCCAAACATGTCTGTTTGGAATATTCATGGTGTGGACCTTACATCAGGGCTTCTCAGCCTTAGCACTGGCAAACTCTGGGGCCAGCTCTTTCTTCACTGTGGGAAGCTAGTGTAACTCTAGCCTCCCACACACTAGAGGCCAGTAGCATTGCTTTTCTTTTCCTCCACACTCCTCTTTCCTGCATCCTTGGCCTCCAAGTTCCCACAACCAAACCTGTCTCCAGGCATTGTCAAATGTTCCTTAGGGGCAAAACAGTCCTTGGGCAAGAACCAGTGAATTATTTGGGTTTCATTAATGAAGAGTTATGAACACAGTCTTTCATTCTTTCCAATTCACTTTTCTGACCTATATCAGTATAAAAATATCATGTATTCTTATCAGAATAGGATATCCAGGTAGGTTGGTCGATAAAATTACAGTTTCCCCAAGACCTCAATCTGTACTTTTGAGCACAAAATCCTTGAAAGAAACCTTGACAAGATGAAGTTGTACAATTTCATCCAACAAATGATCTCACCTCAACACTCACACTAACTTTACTATTAAGCAAAAACAGGCACATTTTCAAATATTGATTCCAACTAATGTCTGATCCTAACAGGCATGATCTTATCAAGGCGCCACGATAATAGAAGGAGTGTCACAGTTAAACAGAATAGGCTGGGATAAGATCACAATCTTCTTCACAATGATGTGATGGTATCACAGAATGGGGATAGTATTCTAAGTAATTATCATTAATAGATCCTGGCAAAGGAAAGAGCAGCCCTTACTGGGGTCTAAACAAATTTGGGTGAGATAAACCAAGGTTGTTGAGAATTTAAGGCACCAGGTGCTCTTGAAGTCATTTTTCAAAGTTTAAAATAACTAGATTTTAAGTGAACAGGGAAGTGTAGAATGATTTTAGTAAAATGAACATGCAAGGGGAAAAATGGTCCTTTATTATTGATACAGGTGCATTCATTTGTCTTTCTGCCCATTATATCCATTTTGGTTATTTCTATGCTTTGATCTAATTAGGGTATTTATAAACAGGTTAGTTCTAGCTACTGAATGAGGTTAAATGCATTAGCTATTTGCAGTCTACCAGACATCAATCTGATAAATTAATCTCTATCACAAGAAACTGAAAAGGTTTGTTTATATTCCTTAAGTCTTTGGTACAGCTGTAGTATATTCACATGATACTAGGTAAGGCACCTTAATACAGAAATAGCTCAAAAGAGCTTTTTCCACCTTTAAATTTAAGATTCTTATACTACATTGATTCATTCATCCATTGGCCCCTATGCCTTAGTACACAAAAGCTCACAATTATCACTTCAATATTTAACTTTTCATTGAAGCAGGGAAGTTCATGCAATCTACAAAAAGAGTCAGGATGACTTTTTAACTACTCATTAATGACAGTTTAATAGACACAATGGGAGATTTTATCTTAGGTCTATTATATAAATCCATTGCTGCTTCCTGAAACTGTTATGTTTCTTACATTGAGCTAAATAAATATTTGCATGGAAAAAAGAGACTAGTGATCATTAGTCTAAACAATTAATAGAACACAAACAGTTTTGCTAGAAACTTACTATTGAATGGGCTTCCCTAGTGGCTCAGAGAATAAAGAATCTGCCTGAAATGCAGGAGACCCAGGTTCAATCCCTGGGTTGGGAAGATGCCCTGGAAAAGGGAATGGTTACTCAGTCCAGTATTCTTGTCTGGAGAATTCCACAGAAAGAGGAGTCTGGTGGGCTTCAGTCCCTGGGGTCACAAAGAGTTGGACATGACTAAGTGACTAACACTTATTTACTACTGAATAGATCATTACTCCCTCTTCTTTTATAAAAGAGAGATAAAGTCCTTTTCTAATCACTGTGATGCAACATAAAGTTAAACAAATGATATAAGGGGATTAAATTAATAAATGTGACCAAAAGGATTTTTCTCAGTTACTTCTTCATATGTCTTGAGAGCATGATTATGATTATTACAAAAGCGATGTTATTATTCTTATTCACACTCTGTCTAGATTTCTCTGGGGAGGGGGAAGGGAAAGTCAAACTATATCTTAGTTTGTGTTTCTCTTTTCAAATGGGTGATTAATTACAGGTGCTGAAATCTTTTGGATAATCACTGAGGATGAATGCATCGCTGAAATCAGCAGTACATAGAGAACTCTAAAAGCTACTAGTTGTTAACATGGTAAAACAAAACAGAACATTCTACACTTGGTATCTTGTCTAAAAATAATGCAGTCATTGACCTTAACCTTATCAAACTAGTCCCATCATCAAGGTCAAATACAACAGTAAGTAACTTCAGTAGGGCATGAACATACCACAAGTATTTATGAAACAACTATATCTGTACCTTGCATCTTTCTATAAAAAGTACTCACAAATAAAAATATTTTTTCAGTAAATGATTTTAATTTTGAAATAGAACTGTGAGATTTGTCAAAGATTTAAGATTAAAAAGTTTATCCACTGTTTAATCTTTTCAGAACCTCCATTTCTATCTCAATACCATAATAGAAAATACACATGGGCAAATCTCAAATATGTATCAAAAGAGACCAAAAGCTGCAATTGTTGTCAGTATATAACCTTATATGTTAGGAGATATTCTTTTACTTTGACCAAAGGAAAAAGAACAAATGAGAAGTTATTCAGTCAATCGCTGGGCTCTCGTTTGTGGGGAGAGACATCACTGATTAATGGATGGATTCTGAAGCGTTCACTGGGCTTCCCTGGTGAGTCGGTGGTAAAGAATCTGCAGGAGACATGGGGTTCAGTCCCTGGGCCGGGAATATCCCCTGGAGAAGGAAATGGCAACCTATTCCAATAGTCTTACCTGGAAAATCCCATGGACAGAGGAACCTGGCAGGATGCAAGCTGCAGTCCATGGGGTCTCAAAAGAGTTGGACATGACTCTTGTTTGGTGACTAAACAAAAACAAAAAGCAACTGATGCATTTTGGGTCTAGAGGACTATTTTATGTCTATGTAGCAGATAAAGGGACAGAAACAGCACAGGTATGGTGCTAGTTTTCCAGACTTGCAACACTTCACAAGAGTTAGTCATTGGCTTGGTTCACAGAATGGCAGGAATGTCAGGCAGCTAGCTATATTTGAGTTTCTCTTAGAAACCACCAGGATGCACCCTGCTAATTCTATTTCCAGTTTCCATTCTGCAACAATGAATCAAACAAAGAAAGGAAACTATCTGAAAAAAAATCATTAGTTTGTGGAAAGATATATGGAAATACTGATTTTTGTTCCTTCACACACTACGGGGATTTATGCAAAGAGAAAGCAAATGTCACATAGTGAAACTAGGAGCTGACTCTGTTGCCAACAGGCTCATCACTATTTTTCATCTTTGTAACACACACACCCACGATATGCTCTTTTTCTTCAGCCTGCTAATCAGGGCAGTGGTACCTGATAGTGGATGATTGACTAAAGAAATCAAGATTGAACTTATTCCCTGAGGCACCCTGTACCTCAGATCAAAGAGTGCACGTGTGGCATCCTGAAAATGCAATCCAACTGCTCTCACCTCTTAACTCCCTGACACGGGAACCAAAGACAATAATCCTTACAAATCAGAGCTACTGTCTGTAAAGAGGGAGCATAGAATTAGAGGGAGAAATTCGAAGATCTGGACTGACTCAGTTAAATAACCTCTTTTTGGACTGACTCAATTAAATAAATTCTTTTTTAAAAGCTTACAGCTAGTTCTTACTTTCTAACCCAAATATCCATTCTAATCTCAATGACAAATTAAGAACAGCCATATTGGCTGCTAAGTGCTTAAAACCAAGATGATCTTTTTGCAAAAGAATGGATAGAAGCTGATCCAGAAATTTTGCTGTATCACAAATGCAATGAGGTTTATTCCAAGAACTGGACAGAAATACAGGTGCTAAAACATCTTTTAAAAAGTCTGTAGCACCTTTAATTACACTGTCATTAAAAAAATACTTCTTTAGCTATTTCAGAAATCATATCTAATTAAATGATGGTTAACAGAAATATTATAAAGACTTACCTACTATCTCATAAATAAGAGTACATAGAATAATAACAAAGTTCATCCTGATATAGGATCAGATTTTTAATGGCATAAAGAGCATTATAAATATCAACGGAAACTATATAAATGTAATTAATGCCTGTGGAGTTATGAAGTTACCTCTTTTTTAAATAAGTTTTCTAGCATATTCAGTTACATTCAATAGATAGCATTCTTCTTAAAGTATAATAAAGAAAAGTGCTAACTTGAACCACTCTAGTGAACATTCAGTCACTTCACTGGGAAATCTGCTTTACTCCTACATACCTCAATGATGAAAGCACTTCCATGTTATCAATAGAGCGTTAAAATTAATATCCAGGTGTAATGCTGATGGAATCCAAAACTTTTACCATTTTAGGTTAAGTTTTTTTTTTTATTTTAATTCTGTTATTTCACAATTAGTCAATATAGATTAGATAGATTTGAGATGAGTCACATCTGCAAAACAGAAGCAAATTACTGAGAAATTAAGTTCTATAAACATTATGAATACTTTGTATTATTTGACATTAGAAAATATTCAACTCGCCCTACAATGCCTTTCAGGAGAAACTAAGGGAAAACAATACAGCAGAATAAGATAAGTGAAAGCTTGATTGCTATAACAGACCACATAAAATGGACTGTACTTCTTATTCCTACTGATTTCCCTTTTTTTCAACTTTAAGATAACTAACTACATATGAACTAAGGAAAGACAGTTGGAGAACCATTGAGAAGATGCTACTCAAATAGCAGGCCGTGCATTCCTTTGAATGCTGTCAAACAAGCTAAAAGGAGATGACTTGCTTCTCTTTTCAAAATCTCAGTGGCTACAGCAGTATAAAAACAACAGAAGATTGAGTACCCTTTTCTGTCTACAATGTGAGTGGTATATAAAATTTGCAATATTAGCAATACTTCATAACAATAACGCCAGTAAACCACTCATTTCTTAAGTTTGAAGATAAATGCTGAAAACTGAACATTATATTCAGTATCCCTAAATCAATTAAACTGTTTGAATCATGAATAATCACAAAATATTTATTATATCATCTTAATGAAGGTTATGGACAGTTCTCAATAATTCAAATGTATAGAGAATAGAGAGTAAGGGGAAATGAAAACTCACAGAAAATCAAATAATATAAAAGCGCACTTTGCACTTTATGTTTGTATATTTTTTCATTTCTCACATTTTCTTTTTCTTTTCTTACTATATTTGCCACTAACAAACATTAACATTTCTATAAGGCTCTAGGTAATCAAGAATTAAAACACCTTTTCCATCATCCAAATTTATACATCAAAATGTTCTATATTTATTCTAAGTTACCTACTGGAATACTTAAAATATCACTATGGTAGTTTGTCAATTACATGCTTTGCCATAAGATAAAATAATGAAATTACGAGGAAAAATGAGAAACATTATCAATATTTACAATGTTGTCCAATCTATGACAGAATAAAGCACTAAGCTTTTGTAACTTGTTCAAAAATAGAGGTGTGCTTTATTTCATGATACTATTTTATTTAGGAAATAAGCACATCACTTGAGTTAACAAAATAAAAATGAAAATACCAATCTTATTTGTTGACTTAAAAATCAACCAATTTGCCATATGTGTGTATAAACTTATGTGTGTGCATGGCTGTGTGTGAATATGTTTTTTTGTGCATTAGGTTTGCTTAAAGTAATATATAAAGGGTACATAAAGGGTATGGATAGAATTCAGTTATATTTAAATACTCATATAAGGAGTAATGATGCTTGGTGAGAATTTAGTTTTTGTACCCTCACTTTTTAGCAGAGTTCCTGACTTGCAGCACATACTTAATTGAGTCAAGTTTTCTTCAAGATGTCCTGCACAATACATCTTGCTAGTAGGTAACAGCAAGGGAAGACTGTTAAATTAGTTATGAAATAATTAAAGTAATTATCCCGCTTCCCTCTCATGTAAAAAAGATAAAATAACTGTAAAAAAGATAAAAATAACATACCACTTGGAAGACACACAATTTGGTGGGGGATTAGAGTGATAAGTTAAAATGGGTCTGTCTCCACTCTTGTAACCAGCCCCTTAGGTCACCAAAGCCCAAAAATTTATATTGTGCCCATTCCAGCAAGTGCATTTTATGATTAACTTCAAATACAAATAGATGGCCATATAAGAAAAATCTGAAGGCTCTTCACAAATGCAAAGTAAGATTGAGAAAAGTGAAAGTCCCTTAGTCACGCCTGACTCTGCGATCCCATGGACCGTATAGCTCACGAAATTCTTCTGTCCGTGGAATTCTCCAAGCAAGAATACTGGAGCGGATTGCCATTCTCTTCTCCAGGGGATCTTCCCAACCCAAGGTTCGAACCTGTGTCTCCCGCATTGCAGGCAGATTCTTCACCATCTGAGCCACTCCAAATATACCTATCCTTCTGGGACTTCTTTTTTCAGGAAGAAAAAGTTGTGATTTGAAATGACATTGGTAAATATGTCCCTTTCCTTCTAGTTTATCTATCCTCATACTTACATACAAACATTATTTTAAACAGAACTTAACAGTTTGAGTTAAACTCAGCAAAACAAAGAGATTAAAGTTGAATGGGAGTGTGTCTATCATCAGGGCTCAGTAGAGGGAATACACTTCACCTCTAGGCAACTGAGCCTGCCTAACAGCATACCACCATCCTTGGAATGTGAGGTCACTGCCTATCATTCATCCCTTTGACAACCACTTTGTTTTGGACTCTTTATGCCTGTATGTTTATTTATAACCTGCCAGAATAACAGTGGAATGAATGAAAGAAAATCCTAGTAGTATCTGTTAGTTTAAAGATGCTTAAAGATTACTGCTGGTTACAGGATGACGACTTTTCCGGCCCCCATTCACTAATTGCTCTCTGTTTTCTTTTTATTGTGGTGTGCTATAAAATACTGCTTCTATTTTACTGGTGCTTCAGTTGTCTTTATTTTTTTTTTTTCCTTTATGAGTAAGAATGACTTTATTTTAGCTAGGAATATCAGCTCAGTTTCTAAAGCTTACTAGAATTCTCTTAGCTATATGAATTTTTAGGAAACATTTAATGTTTTGTTTTTTTTTTTAATCCAGAGCAAAAATAGCACATTTATCCTCAAAAATTCCAATAAATAACAAAGGTACATCAGGCTCCAAAACAGCTTAACTGAACCATATGTGAATCCAAAGGCCTGCCAAAAGAGAGTCAGCATTATAAAAGGTAGTTTCATATTTCATCCAGCCATAAAATAGGAACCTACAGTATATAAAATGCACTGACCACTTGCACAGAGCTCATGATGACAATAGCATAGAAACACATTGTCAGCAGATAAGTGACCTCCATACACACTCTGGGAGCTTCTTCAGTTTTTTGTGGTTTTTTTCTTTCTTTTTTCTGTTTTTTGTTTTTTTTAACCTCGATTGGCTAATCACAGATTATGGGAACACAAAACTTAAAACAGCATCTTGAACCTCAGTCCCTCTGACAGTTTCAGAATTTCACCATTGAAATATTTCATTAGAAAATCTTCAAGAAGCAGCAGAAGGTCTGGCAAGGAACCCTTAGTTCCCATTAAGGGCCTCTGCCGTCGTCCACAGCTCGTCTAGTCCAAAACGGCACTCTGTACTCTCACAAATTCTCTCCAAAGCCATCCGAATCCTCTTTTCCTTATCAGGATGATACAGACTCGCATCATCCTTGGAGCCTTCTGACAGGGGCACAGCAGCTGGGGGTGGGGGGATGCTACAACTGTTCATTGTTTCCTTTCACAAAACACTGCCACAGGGCGCAGATTAACACCAAAAAATAGATGGCTGCAACTGAAGAGAAACATTTTTCAGAATGCCTCCACTTGATTAATGAAGTAATGGAGCGGACCACGGGTTGACTTTTGTCACGCACTCTTCCTTCAACCTTCTCCTTCTGGAGAATCAGCAACGATGAGAACGCTTCTGCCAATGTCCACTTACTCTTAGGAGTCATTTTCACAAAGTTGGAAGGAAGGCCACGGTTATTAAAATTGCCATGTTCCCGGCTGGAAATATTCAGGTAAAGGATAAATTCTTTTCACCACCTCTGAACTACTGCATTGAAGGCAAATGCTATGTTTCTGCCCAGCCTCCCAAATCCCCTGCCCCCAGAGTTGATACTTTATTTGACATGTACTTGGTAGCTCATTTGTAAAGAATCCACCTGCAATGCAGGAGTCCCCGGTTCAATTCCTGGGTCGGGAAGATCCACTGGAGAAGGGATAGGCTACCCACTCCAGTATTCTTGGGCTTCGCTGGTGGCTCAGACAGTAAAGAATCTGCTGCAACGTGGAAGACCTGAATTCAATCCCTGGGTTGGGAAGATGCCCTGAAGGGAAAGGCTACCCACTCCAGCATTCTGGCCTGGAGAATTCCCTGGACTGTATAGTCCATGGGGTGGCAGAGAGTCGCACATGGCTGAGCGACATTGACTTTCACTTTGGACCCTGATGCTTATCTCAGATGCACAGGAGGTGCACTGGGCACCTTCCACAGAATAACATTCTACACATGCCTGGGGGGCAATGACTTTAAGACGCAAGGTGGTAATAATGACACACCCAAGATTAGCATAGTGCTGCCCGTCCCTGAGATAATGCTCACACTCACGGGGCTGTGCTGCGCTGCGCCTTGTCGCTCAGTCCTGTCCAACTCTCTGCAACGCCTCGAGAAACAAATGGTAATTGCTTCACTTCTCAATAAAAGCTAAAACCTAAGGCCCATGAACTGCCTCTGCTCTTCCAAAGTTTGTCCCCTTTCTTTCTTATTTTACGGTGCGTCGCTGTCTGCCTAGTGACGTGCCTTATTCACTCCATTCTGTACCAAGCTCTAAACTGCCATAAGTAACAAAAGAATTGAGTTAGCATTTTAAAATACAAACCGAACTCAAAAGTGAATCAGACAGGGTAAATTACTTTTCCAATTGTCTGAAATCCCCAATCACACACCTGAGAAAAGCTTTCTGAAGAAATACTCCTTACAAAAAGAAAACACAAAGGAACCAGGATAATTCAAAAAGCAGTTTGACCACTTAACCTTTCTTTCTCTTCCTAAAAACATGTTTTTTCTCTTGTTTCTGGGGTGATTGTCTCCTTAGATGATAAATACTCTAAGTACATACCTTGTACTTCTCTAGGCCATGAGTTCTCAGAATACTGATGCTAGCTAATCAATAAGTATGTGTATATTTGTGTGTATATAAATACATGTGTGCACACATGTATGAAGATGTATATGTACAATGACAGCCAAGAGTGCTTTTTAAAATATGTTCAGAGAGGGGACAGACGAGAAAAGGCTGGAAGCACAGTTTGGCAAATTAAGGGAATGAGTAATCTACTTTCTATTCACAGGCATAATAAAAAGTAATCTAGATTGTATAACAATCTGTATATTTTTCAAAGTGACTAAATGCATATAATTTTATATAATTTTACAACAACTCTAAGATGTAGGGCTGGTATTATAACCCCCATTTTATAAATGAGGAAACTGAGAGCAGGTGTGATTACCCAAGACAGCACTTTGGGTAATAACAGTTGGGACTAGTATCAGACTACTCTGATCACATCACGGGCTCTTTCACATGCTTTCTCCCCATTTCTGATCTTTACAACGTGTTAGTGTATGTTTCTCAAAATTACTGAAGGAGAAATACTCAGCAAACAGCCTGCCTCTGGCTCCTGTTTCCCATTAGATTTTACATAACTGTTCCATATATTTTCATTCATCTTTCTATGTCCTCATATTAATAATCAATTTCTAAACAAATTAATCAAGAATGTATTCCTGAGTTTCTATATGGAGTAGCTTTTCTAATTCAAAAACGAGAATAAAATGTATCTCATTTTTATGTGTATCTTTTGCTTATCAGTTAAACTTTGATTTTTGGTTATGATGTTTTATAATATATGAGTTAGTCTTTTCTATTTAAATTAACTGGATTTTCTTTTGTGATTTCTCCCAGTGCTACTATTATTTGAAAGTCCTTCCTTATTCAGAGGCGAGGTAACTATTTATGTTCATTATCTTAGCAGTAAACAGCCTCTGAGATGGCCCCCAGTGATCACAGCCTTTGGTTTTAAGCCCATGTACAATGCCTTTCCCTTCAGAGTGGGCTAGACCTGCTGATTCAATTTTAATAAAAAGAATTCAGCAAAAGTGATGGGATGCCTACTTCCAAGACTAGTTTATGAAAAGACTATGATTTTTGTCCTGGGCTCCTTGTCTTGCCCTCTCATTTGCTTGCTCAGAGAGGAGCCAGTTGCCACGCTATGAGCTTCTCAGAGAAGCCTAGGAGGCAAGGTACTGAGTCAACAGCCATGCAGTGACCTTTCAAGCAGGTCTTCCTTTGGTTGAGACTTCAGCTGACACCATAGCCCTGGCTGTCACTTTTTGAATCCAGCCTTGTATGAGACACCGTACCAAAGACACACAGATAAGCAGTGCTCATGTTTCTGACCCTGAGAAAAGAGTATGAGAAAACCACAAGATGTAGGCATATAACCCTACGCTTCATTCTGAGCTCCTGACCTTTAAAATAGAAAGAGACATAAACCATATAAAATAGCACAAATGATATACAAATTACTAGAATCAAGAAGCCATAGTTTTGTTGAACTAGGGCAAAGGATTATATTTTTTAAAGTGATATAAAAGCAAATGAATAATACAGAATGACTTTAAATTGAATACTTAAATGTACAAGGAAAAGAGATGCTCATCTCCAAAACAGTTTCTCAAATAAGTTTGAAAGTTTACAAAAACATCCTAGAAATATTATTTTATTTTTCCTTCATAAATATATGTAAGAATTATTGCCTCTGGACATCATACAACATCAACACGAGCCTTGTAGGAGTCACTTGGACAGGGTCAGACTCACAAACCTGCCTACATCAGGAAAACCTCTTGTGAGACTAAAGACTGACAATGCCAACTGAGAGCTAATGTTAAGATATGATATTTAATTAATGGTGTCCTGGGAATATCTATTGATACTTAGTAATTAAATACAGTCAGATATTTTATGAGTCCAATATGTCCAATTTAAAGGGTTATGCCTATGTAATATTGATTTGTAAGAACAAACAAAAGGAATACAAAATAGCACTTATGTCCATTTCTTTAACAGTTATCCCCAAGTTACTGAATGTATTAATTATGCCCAGTATACATCATTTGCTAAATTTTTGTAACACTGGAACAATATATATTATAACCATGTGAATAACAGGGAAGTGCTCATGCCGAACAATTGTTTTATAAAGAGCTGTGGAATGGCAAGTCTTGAAAAAGTCAAGGAGAAAGACTTTAAAAGGCAAGCCAGATATATCAGCAAATAATCAACAAAATTTTGAGTCAACTTTGTAAACTGCTCCTCACAAGTGTGTTATCATTTTACCTTCTCCTCCAGCCAAAAACATTTTTTCCAACTTTATATTCCATTATCTGTGTTATAGAAACAGCAGAGCTATAGTTTGCAAATCATTCCCTCACCACCCAAGAATCTGATAGACTTTCCTTAGGGAACAGGGATTCTACCCCCTACGGGACCCTGAAGCTTGAGAAAAGATTTACAAACAGGAACAACTCCATAAAGAGAATCTGGATGCTTAAACCAATAGCCAAACTGCATCTTTCATACCTATGCTCATGGAAAAGGTTGTGTTACTCATTAGTCTATTCAACTTTATATACATTGTCTTCTTAGTAGAGCAACTTTAATCATATTAAATGACATGAAGTAGTTACTCCTTCCAGACATTGATTAATTAATAGCATATCACAGAGTCATTTTAATAACTCCATGAGAAGACCATTTTCAATAAAAATTCTCCTTGGAATTCTAGAAAAAGGGAATAATAAATAATCTTAAACAAACCAAAAAAGATGCTTTCTGTTTATTCAAACTTGGCCTAAGTATAAGTAAAGAGTTTTAGCCATGTAGCATAACCCAAAGGCAAAATGTGTTTAAATTTCAGGCACAGATCAGTAGGTTAGACCCATAAATAAAACTGTCTATATACAGCAAGAAATTGTGTCTTTGTGTTCTTACCTTTCAAATCCAAGTGCAAACATAAAGAACCTAGAAAGAGTTCGCCATCAGAAAAAAGGCAAATTAAAGGTAGATTGAGATTAGCAGACAGACTAGCTACGCATAAAAGGTGTAATTTTAGGAGGCAGATACAAATTATTAGAAAAGGCAAAATATATGTTTTCATTTCAATATTATTTTCCCACATTACAAAAGAATTCCATCCACAGCCAATATCACTATGACTACATTATAATACAATAAATCCCTTCAGATCCATATATAATCAACCTCGCTCATTTGCTTTGACAGATTTGAATTGTTGAGTAATTCCTTGGAGTTTGGTTTCTTTCTTTCTGACTCAGATTCTACAGGATGCTTTCACTAACTTGGGACTTCATGCCAATCTCTCTTGTCCCTGAGCACTCTCCTCTTCCACAAACAAACAGAAAACAAACAAAAAGTCCTCCTCTGATTCTTGAAACCAAACCAACACACCATTTTCCAAGGCTCTGCTGTACTGTGTCTTGCCTCATGTCTTCTTGGAGCAGCTTCCACTGTCCACTCAATTCCCATTAATTCTCCACATGGCAGATAGAGTATAAGAGAAGGCAGGATCTTGGCCTCCCTAAGGGACAAATCTACAATCTCCATCAATAATGAATTTCACCAACGTTTCCTCAGAGGAACAGGGTACAATTAAAAAGGTTATAAGTCCTTGCACTACTAGAACCTAAGGGCATCCGTGAATGAAACCAGCTTAAGCCCAATTAGAGGAATCAGTACATTTGTCTTCTCTTGGAACAACCCTGCTCTTACGGTTCCCATCAATTCAGTATAAATCTGACTGATCTTATCCGAGAAGTTAATAGAAAATTGCTCACAGTGGGCGACTGCCACCTCAGTTTCCAAGCAGAGACAGATGGAATTTCCCAGATGGTTTGTCACTGGAAAGTGCAAGCCTGGATGAGACTTCACAGAAAGCATGGTAGAGCAGAATACCTTCTTGGCCTTCACCCAGGTCATAGTGAAGGATTGAAAATGGATTCTGTTACAAACAAATCTTAATTGCCTCAATGGGTTCACCACCTTGTCCTCTTTAACTCCTTCAAAGGGGTGCTGATCTTACACTGAAATTTGTCAATATTTATCAAGAAGTCATCATAGGCATATCTTTCTGTTAGGTAAAACTTGACAAAATAGATATAGTTATCCTCCTCTACTGCATAATACATTCAAGTGAGATTAAGAAAAAATTATAAACAAATAAAACAGGCACAAGATGGCATTAACTGTGGCACTGTATTGCTAAGTTGAACAGATGAAGAGAGATCTAAGAGGAAACAGGAAAAATGGGTATAAAGACTCAAGGGGAACACAAGGATCTTGAATAAAGAAAGATGTGCATCATTTGCTGATACTGGAGAAAAGTTAAAGGAAAGGATTAATTGACTCATTTTCTAAAGGTTATTTGCTGAGCCCTTGCTATAAACCAGACATTGTTCTAGATAAGAAGGATACAAAGATAAACGATAAATAAATAGCACATAGTTGGTGGCACTAGTGGCAAAGAACCTGCCTGCCAACGCAGAAGATGTGAGAGGTGGAGGTTCGATCCCTGGGTCGGGAAGATCCCCTGGAGGAGGGCATGGCAATCCACTCCATTATTCCTGCCTGGAGAATCCCATGGACAGAGGAGCCTGGCAGGCTACAGTCCATAGCGTTGCACAGTCAGACACGACTGAGGCGACTTAGCGGTGGCAGCAGTGAATGGGTGAGATAGACAAGTAAAGAGATACTTGGAATTATGCAGTAAACGTTCTCATCCTAGTAAGCCTAAAGACCATAGAAATATCTGAGGAGTTGATATCTATTCCAGACTGGAGGCTTTAGGGAAGGTCCACTTTGGGGTAACCTGGGGCTGAGTCTTGAAGTGAGAATTGGAGGTAGTGTGATAAAAAAGGGCAGGAAGGGGGAAGCACAGGGCCTTGTGGATGATAAAACAGCACAGCCAAATGCACAGAGACATGAGGAAAAAGAGTATATTCACATTGCAGGTGGCTGAGGGTGACTGGAAGCTACACTGAGCGTGGAAACGGGGTAAGAGACAGAGTTTGGGTTCTCTTGTGCCCTTGAATGATTTCAGGCACACTAGTAACAAGCTTTGCTATAAGGACACAGTGTGATTTGGGTAAAGAAAAAGAAGACAGGAAGGAAGGCAGAAAGAATAGCCAGAAGAATACTGTGATAATCAAGGAAGAAATGATGGGTGTTTCACCAACAGCAGTGGCAGTAGGAACAGAAAGAAGGGAGTAAGCGTTGAAGAAAGCAGAGTTATGGTACTTGGTTCCTGGACATGAAAAGGAGAGTCTTGGAAGATGTTTGGCTCTGAATGGATGACAAAAACAAAGCTGTTAGTTATAGGCAATAAAGGAAAGGTGTGTGTGTCTTTGTGCCTACATGTGTGTGCACATACACATATGACTATGTATGTAAATGGACCTATGAGACGTGAGAGAAGAGAGGTATGAATGGAAGGAGCGTGACATGGAGTAACTGGTAGAATGGACTGGCTGCAGAGGCATCAAAGGAGAGGCAGAGATTTAGGTTTAAAGTGACTACAATTTGGAAGGCAGGGAAAAGGGCACAGAGACAGTAGGTGGAAACAATAATAACCTCTCCTTATGACTGTTGAGTTGGAGGAAGTCAGTGGGAAAGGCTTGTAAAACAGTTGAAACGTGCTATTAGAGAAAGGGTAAAAAGCCAAGGTTAGAGATTTTTTTAATTTAAATGTCATTTGTAAATTAGTCGCTGAAGCTTTGTGAGTGGATAAGCTCCCTGAGGCACTGGGAACAGAGGGAGAAGAGAAGAAAGGCCATAGTGTTTTGGGAAACATAGTTAAATTTAAAAGAGCCAAGACCCAGAGAGACATGAGAAGTAGAAAAGTATGGGAGTCCTGAGCCCAGATTAGAATGAATATTAAAAGGAGGATATTATTCACAATGTCAACATCAATGGAAAGAAATATAAGACCCAACAAAAAGTCATGCCTCAGCAACATTATAAATTATATCACTGAGAGGGTGAAGCTGGGAGGGTGTGGGTGGGTTTGGTCAGGTTGCTCATGGTGAGGAAATTCAATTAGATCATATTTTTATTTTAAAGAGCATTTGTTGAATATCTATTATTTGCCAGAGGCAGTGATCTAGAATTGAATAATTATGATTTTTAAAAATCTATACTGTCTAGAATCTCAGCAATAATTTGGCTATTATGTTCCAATTTATTTCATTATTATATCTTAGAAGCTGTCTTGGCATGGCTTTCCCAGAAGGTTACCTTGATACTGATTCAAGTGCAAGTAGTTTATCTGGACGTGACCTCAGAACAGTTCAGTGGAGGTGTGGAGAAGTAAGCAGGAAGGAAAAGGAAGCCCATAAAGGATGTGTTATAAAACTGACTGGAGCTCAGTTTCACTGGCAAACTCTAAGAGCTCTTGTAAAACACTTTTCATATCCTAATGGAGAGGCAAGGAAGCAGAGGGGTATTTATCTACCACCTTCTGTCCCTCACTGGTTGAGGATTACTTTTGGAAACATTAATTCTCCAGCACTTCACAGCTTGCCTGGCTTGCAGTAAGTTTGCTCCTGAGGCTGGAAAAAATGTCCTCAAACAGAAAGTCAGAGATGTTTCCACTAGGCAGCTTTTGACACTATAGGTGAATGCTAGGGACGTATGGGTGGAGATATAGTCGCTGTAGGATGTGAACAACGTGAAGCCTGAAGACTTGCAATGAATGGGCTCAGAGACTGGTGCTGGAAGAGTTAGAGCTGGAAGGGTGCAATGGAGATATCTATTAATTCTAATATTTCCTTATGATGTAGATCAGGAACCTTTAATTCTTTCCTCAACCACATTTCTATGATAACAACTACCTTTAAAATTAAGATGGAATTTAATGTGCACAGTATTTCATTATTAAATCAATAAAATTTTATCTATAGTACCCTTTATAAATACATTTTCTGTTTGTAGAATTCAGTATCACAACCACATGGTAAAATAAAACAAGGCTCCCTTCTGACTGAATGACATCAATAAAATGAAAATTCTATGTCAAATTTCATTTGCTGAATTTAACAGATTGTGATAAGTTTACTATTATGTAGCAGGTAACCTTGGACTTTCTATTTATGTTCTGTTTAATTAAGTATGCATGTTGCATGATTCCAGCAGGCAGGTGGCTGAATAAGACTAGTTACCTACTGAAAGCTGACTCATTCAAAAGAGAGAGGGAGAGCAAATGTCACTAATATTGTAGACACCAACCTTCCAAATAATCAGTGTTGTCTGATAATTATTAAGCACTTACCATGGGCTAGCAGAGCAGAGATTTAGCATATTACAAAGATTTATGTCTTCAGGAGAAAATGGGGGAACTTCAAAGGCACAATATATAAATACAGAAATTCTAAAACACCTCCAAAACAGATATTGATCACAATTTAAACTGATTTTTAAAATTCCTTCCTTGTCAATAGTCCTTTGATATTTTCAATGAATAAAATTGTAAGACTTTCAAAAACATGAAATTTGGGTCACTGTGATAGCACTTAATGTAAATTATTTCTTGACACAGAAGTAGGAAGTTGGAAAGAAAGCTAGGCTCCCTTACTGGTTAACAATTCATACAGGAGTGTAAGACTGTACCTGAAAAAACTAAAACTTACAATATACCACAGACCTTTGGAAACTGTGATGGTTAATTTTGTGTATCAACTTGGATGGTGTTTTTGTTGAGACTGACATTTGAATCAGGGAACTCTGAGTAAAACAGACTGCCCTCCATAGTGTGTGTGGGTCTCACCCAATCAGAAGAAAGCCTGAATAGGACAAAAAGACTAGCCTCCCCAAATAACAAACTTCATCTATACCGTCAGCTCTGCTGGAGCTCCAGCCTGCTGACTCACACTGCAGATTTTCATCAAGCCAACTCCATGATCATGTGAGACAATTCCTTATAAAATATATAAACACACACACATCACATACCCTATTCTGTTTTGCTGGAGACCCTGGACTAAAACAGTCTCCTTGGAAAATAGTCAAATTTAGGCATGTAAAATCCCCAAGTGCCAAAAGTCTATAGTTTTACTTATTTAATTTGGTGTGTCTTTTCAGTTTTAAACTTGAAAGATTTTAATGGACCCATTTTTACAGGTGACTGAGTAGTAATAATATCAGTATTTCTTGATAATTCATGTATGCTACCTCATTTAATCTTTGCAAAACCCTGACAAGCTAGGTAGCAATATTATCCTTATATTATATATAAAATTTCTAAAGATGGTGTTAGATTGCAACATGGGGGTCTCAACTCAGATTGAGTTGACCTTGGTCTAGTCATTCAGCTTCCCAAAGTAGCAGTTTCCTCCTGTGAAACAAAGGAGGAAAAAAAGGATATTATCTTCTCATATGCTCATGCGAGAAGTAAATGAGATATAAAACCTGTAAAGCACTTTGACCCTACCTGGCCCAATGAAAATATTAACTATATTCTGCTGTTAAGCATAAACTATCTAACAAGATAATGAGGTGTGAAAAAAATTTTCTTTATTTCTGTGTTCATTGTGTTATATGATTCCAAGAAGAGCATTTTGTCAAATCAATCCTTTTGATGTTTCCATATAGCCTATATTTCTGGTAATGTTCTATATATATATATATCCAAATGCCTGGTCTGCAAAGGCTTCCTGCAGAAGGTGGCATATTGCTAATGCACTTCAAGATGGGAACTTGAAAGATATAAAAAGGATTTGACATCTGGCATGGTGACTCAATTAATTATTGTGTTGGATTAATTAGTTTACTGGGTCTCTTGAGACAACATCATGAGCTTGAACAGAGTAACATAACATTGGTTGGTGAATAAGCAATTTAAAAGAGTGAGTTAATTCCAAATTTGATTTCAGGTTGGGTAAGGTAGGGTAAGGTAGGGTTAATAGATTATATATTGTATGATGAAGAAAATTTATCTTCATGATATAAAACCTATAGTAAATGATTGTCAAAATTATAAAGAGGTAATAAAATTGTGGAACTACTTGAATTAACATCTAATTCTTTAGTCATGATAGCTATGAAGTATTATAACAAGTATTTTGCCCAAAGTAAGAAAAAAGAACCTGCTTGTAATCACTGCATATTTTCTTCCAAACCTTTTAATAAATTTAGAATTCATGTAAAGAAATCCCTAATAATTTTATCATACTCAGATCATGTTACAGATGCTATTGGGAAGGAGTGTGATCTGGTATTTAAAAACACAGATTCTGGAATAAAAAGGCCTGAGCCTTAATTTCCTTATCTATAAATAAGATTTTAAATAGGACCAACTTCAGAGGTTTGTTTTGAGGAGTAAAGGAGCTAATACATTTCTAATTCTCCATATAGTGTCTAGAAAAGAATAAGTACACAGTGTAACTTAGACAATTATTCTATAGAAGTAACAGTAGTACCAAGAGTACTACTAGTAGTATTACTTAATAACATAAAATCAAAAGTAAATTCTGGGAAGAAAATACTATTATCAAAAAAAACCTTTTTTTTAAGTATATTTTAGCAAAGCAGCTACATTTTAAAATAGAAAAAAATTCTATAGTTTAGGGAAATAACATGAATCAGATGTTTAAATTCTAAGACAAAAGAAGAAAACTAGGTTATTAAGGTTATTTTCTATTAAATAATGATTCACCACAACTGGGTTTTTGATACCCTAAACAGTATCCATGCACTTCAAATGGTACCAAAAATACCAAAATGTCACACCTATAACTGAATTATTTAAATGATATTAAGTATGGCATAAGATAGCTTTAGAGTGGTACAGAAATATGAAAAAAAATTATATCATGTCTAAAAAACAGGAAATTATTTCACTGAAAAATTAAACTTCCACAGATAGGTTTACTTTCTATACATCATAATTTAGCATATGCTAAAGATGTATAAAAAGCATCATTCTACATATATATCATGATATAAAGATTAATTAAAAATTACAATTTTCATAGAGATATTATGCTGATATAATAAAAAGGAAAACGTGTTTCTTACATCAACAATAGCTGACACCTAAGTGGCATTACACTTTTGAAGAAATAGCAGACAAATGACTAAAGTTTGTGTTGGTGTCTGATACACAGTGATAAATAAGATGAATACCTTATTGCCTAAAACGTTTTGAAAGCAATGCTAGAGTACCAATA
Organism: Cervus elaphus; assembly: GCF_910594005.1. Taxonomy (NCBI): domain Eukaryota; kingdom Metazoa; phylum Chordata; class Mammalia; order Artiodactyla; family Cervidae; genus Cervus; species Cervus elaphus. The sequence goes on from NC_057835.1 coordinate 60,648,191, forward strand.
GAAACGCCCAGATAAAATGGGTTTTGAAAAGGATTTAATTCAACCTTTGATGTTGAGACAATCTTCCCCTTGCCTTTGCTTGATTAAGCAGTATAATAGCTAGCATCACCCTATCAAAGGAATCAATAGAACAGTCCACTATACAACTCAACCACTAAGGTCAGCAGTGCTTGCGGAGCCGCTTCTCAAACCCTTCTGCAGCAGGTACCCTGGACCACCACACATTACACTGCCCCAGATTATTAAATGTTAAGCCAGGTCTGTCAGCTTGTTTGGTTCTTATATACATGTGGAGTCTCCTACTTTATCCTTTTACGGATAAACACAAGGATTTAGAAAGTAAAAAGCACACTTCTAGGATCTCTTATGCTGTTTAAAAGTTGGATGACACAAATGTTTCTTGTTTATTCCAGTCATTACGTTTAGTTAAATCAATAACCTCTTTCTCAATCACATGGCACTAAATAAGCAGAGATCTGCACATACTAGTTTCTTTCATGTAATAACCCGAAGAAGTGATTTCTTTCATGTAATCAACTGAAAAAGGAAAGTAACATTGCTGAGTCAAGTACACTTGTCAAAACCCCTCTGGGAGTTCTTACACTTCCACCCCCACCACCGCAATGCAGATAGAGTCATTTAGCAGGCATGAAACTCTTCCTACATAAATGGCATTTAGAGAGAGGGACTTCCATTTCATATATATACAATTTCTGGATCTCCTAAAGAATATAAAATTTTTTATCCCCAAGTTTTTCACTTGTATTATCACGCATAATAGGAGAGGCCCTAGTGTCCTGATTCCTGGACCTTGTGCATGTTACCTTACTAGGCAAAAGGAAATTAAAGCAGATGGAGTTAGGGTTGCTAGAGTATCCTGGATTACTCAGGTGGGCCCAATGTAATCACACGTGTTCCCGAATGTGGAAAGGGGATACAGAAGAGTCAGAGTCAGAATAAAGTATGTAAAAGACTCAGTCAGCCATTGCTGGTTGTGAAGATGGAAGGCAGCCGTGAGCCACGGGTTGTGGACAGCCTTTAGAAGATGGAAAAGCAAAAAAAAAAATCTGTCCCCACCTTCTAGAAGCTCCAGCAAAAAAAACCCTGCAGACACTTTGATTTTAGCTCTGAGAGATTCATTTCCAACTACAATATGATGGACTTGGGTTGTTTTAAACCACAAAGTTTGTGGTAACTTGCTGGAGCTGCAATAGGAAACTAATATATTGAATTAAGAAATGAAATTTAAATGTAATCAAATATTCCATTTTTCCATAACTTCTTAAGATAGCTAATCAATCGTTCATATAATTTTTCCCAGAGGTAGACTTTCTAAGCTCAGAATATTTACAAAAAAGTTAGCAAGAAAAATTATGATGCTGATCACTTATCCTCACTCTTAAAAGTACAAATAGAATTGCCAAGCAATATCAAGGTTGTTTATTTCTTGTTCATCATGTAAACTCATAATGTATGACAATTTGTGTCATCTTAAGAAGAAAAGCATTTGTATATATTATTAAATATGAACAATATTAGTCTGGCTATGAAGATAAAGCAACCTTATAAATTACCTTACTAAATAACCGTTCAGTGTGATTAACCTGTTTCCTTCTAAGTTCTGCATATAATACTGTCAGAGACAAACCACTTGGAAAATATTCCAGTTTTACAGTCCATGAAAAAGAAAAAGCAAACTGTTACTTTTAGTGTTTTCACCAGGAAGCAAGCAGAGATAATTTCTGTACTATGACAAAGTATTAAGAGTCAACCATCTCAGAACATCCACATACCAAGGAATTATTATTCAAGTCCATTTTCCCAGCGAATGGTCCCCAGGTGGTTCCCACTGGAAGTTGCTGCCGACTCTGAATTTTTCGCTCTCCATCTTTCTGAAACACCTCCAGCTCTCCTGCAGACAATGAACACATGAGCGTTTAAGTACTTTCACTTGTGTTTTACCAACAGCTGACTCTTTGTGTGTGTTTGGTCTACAAGCACAATATTCTCAGGATTCATATAACGAGAATTGATTATGTTCATCTCAACTGATCCTGGTATCTTGGGAGAATAATAAAACTTGTTCTTTTAACTGTATTCACATTTAGTCCAATTTCTTTCTTGAGTTTTGCACACTTGTCTACTGTAGGGCTTCCCAGGTGGCTCAGTGGGTAAAGAATCCGCCTGCAATGCAGGAGATGCAGGCAGACCTCGATTTCCATCCCCGTTTTAGGAAGATCCCCTGGAGGAGGGCATGGCAGCCCACTCCAATATTCTCGCCTGGAGAATATTGCTCCTTGCATGGACAGAGGAGCCTGGTGGGCTACAGTCCATAGCATTGCAAAGGGTCAGACCCGACTGAAGTGACTGAGCATACATGCACACACGTCTACTGTAGTCAATTCTATTCAGTAAATAAGAACCAGAAATGAGAACACATCTTCAAAATGCACTGATACAATGTAAAATCAGACAGGAAACATTAGGGCCATAGCTCAGAGTTAAAATCCCTATATTTGATCACCAATGTAAGTGAAACATTGCAATTAAAGATACATATGAAGTGAAGTGAAGTGAAAGGCACTCAGTTGCGTCCGACTCTTTGTGACCCCATGGACTATATACAGTCCGTAGAATTCTCCAGGCCAGAATAATGGAGTGGGTAGCCTTTCCCTTCTCCAGGGGATGCTCCCAACTCAGGGATCGAACCAAGGTCTCCTGCATTGCAGGCAGATTCTTTACCAGCTGAGCCACCAGGTAAGCCTAAGAATACAGGAGTGGGTTGCCATTTCCTACTCCAGAGGGTCTTCCCAAACCAGGGATTGAACCTGCATCTCTTGTGTCTCCTGCAATGGCAGGCGGATTCTTTACCACTGTGCCACCTGGGCTTCCTAAAAAGATATATACCTTAGGCCATAACTCTACTACAGTGATACAAGACTTTTGTGAACATGGAGAGTTGTTTTTTTTTTTTTTAAGTGCTTGGCAATTTCCAGAAATTACTACTAGTTTCAGTGGATAGGACAACTACATGTGCAAACAGTGGAGGTGTATGTTTTCCCAAATAAAAAAACAATGTTCAATCAAAGTCGTTATGCTTTTATATTTAGTACTTTAGGCAAGACTTTATGCTACAAGTTTGGACAAAAACCCTTCAAAAACAGGCAGGTTATGTTGATATTCTCCTTTATTCCTTCCCAATTATTACTTTGCAATCATTATATAGAAATAGGAAATAAAGACAGTATTCAATGGCATACAGTAGGAGTCAATCAAATGCTCACTTAAGAAATAAACCAATGGATTAATAAAAAATATATATAAATGAAGCCTTCAAAACATCAAAGAATGGCCATTAAACCTAAACATTGTTTGGGATAAATAAAAAAAAAAAATCTCAATCAGGCACTGAGGAACTTCTCTTTAAGTAATTAAATCTATGACATTCATGTTCTGGGATTATTTCCATACTATATTATCACATTAAATTTTTTAATATTTCAAAATATTAATCATAATAATATAATTTGTTATTTTTAAAATAGAATTTTATCTCAACCTGTTAAAGACCAGACCTGAAAATGGAAGAAATGGAATAGGAAGAAATATGAATGTTAACCCATATAGAATAGATAGCTAAGGAAAGTTCTAAATAAAACAGAATATATTCACTTGCTTCACTCAGTATGACACTGGGATCTAAAAAGATATTATACAAATCAACTTACTACAAAACAAAAAGAGACTCACAGACTTAGAGAATGAAGTTACAGTTGCAAGGGGGTGAGGGGGAGAAGGATGTGAGATTTTAGGATAAACACATTACACACTTCTATATTTGAAATGGATAACCAACAAGGGACTACTCTAAAGCATATGGAACTCTGTTCAATGTTATGTGGCAGCCTAGATGGGAGGGGAACTTGAGCGAGAATGGATACATATATATGTCTGGCTGAATCCTTTAGCTGTTAACCTGAAACTATCACAACATTGTTAACTGGCTTAATTTGTATACCTTAATACAAAATAAAATGTTTTTAAAAATCAGAATGAATTCAGTAATTACACTTTGCAAATCATATATAAGTCATGGTAGGTGATATGAAATATTTGCTTTAATTTGACCTTAATTTCCCATCAAGTTAATAACTAAATTTAAATATATAGCTTTAATCTTGATGCTTTTAAAAGCAACACCATAGGAAAAGAGTTTTCAAATTATAATTTTCTCCAAATATATGCCCAGGAGTGGAATCACTGAATCTTATAGTAACTTTATTTTTGGTTCTTTAAGGGACACCTATACTATTTTTCCATAGCTGCTGCATTAATTTACATTCCCACTAGTAGTGTGTGCTGCTGTGTGCACTCAGTAATGTCTGACTCTCTACAACCCTATGGACTATAGCCTTCCAGGCTCCTCTGTCCATGGGTTTTCCAGGCAAGAATACTGGAGTGGGTTGCTATTTCCTTCTCCAACCACCAGTAGTGTAGGAGGGTTCCTTTTCCCCCACAAACTATAATTCAAAAAGATACATGCACCCCAATGTTCACTGTGCTAAGTCGCTTCAGTCATTTCTGACTCTTTGTGACCCTATGGGCCATAGCCCGCCAGGCTTTTCTGTCCACGGGATTTCCCAGGCAAGAAAACTAGAGTGAGTTGCCATTTCCTTTTCCAGGGGATCCTCCCGACCCAGGGACTGAACCTGCATCTCTTACATCTTCTGCACTGTCAGTCGGTTTCTTTACCACTAGCACCAGCAGTACTGTTTACAACATCCGAGATGAGGAAGCAACCTCAGTATCCACAGAGAGACAAATGAGTAAGGAAGATGTGGTACATACATACAATGGAATATCACTCAGCCATAAGAAAGAATGAAATAACATTATTTGCAGTAACATGAATGGATCTAGAGAATATCATACTAAGTGAAGTGTCAGGCAAATATCATATAATGTTGCTTGTATGTGGAATCTTAGAAACGATACAAATAAATTTATGTAGAAAACAGAAATAGACTCATAGACATAGAAAACAGATTTATGGTTACCAAAGGGGAAAGAAGGAAGAGGGATAAATTAGGAGTTGGGGATTAAAATCACACTACTAACATGTATATATGGAATCTAAAAATATGGTACTGATGAACCTATTTGCAGAGCAGGAATAGAGATGCGAATGTAGAGAATATACTTAAGGACACAGAGGGGGAAGGAGAGGGTGGGACAAATTGAGAGAGTTGCAGGGAAACGTATATATTACCATATGTAAATAGATAGCTAGTGGGAAGTTGCTATGTAACACAAGTAGTTTAGTCTGATGCTCTGTGATGACTTAGAGGGGTGAAACTGGGGGTGGGTGGGATGGGAGGGAGGTTCTACAAGGAGGGTTACATGTATGTGTGTGTGCATGCTAAGTCACTTCAGTCCTCTGAGACCCTATGGACTGTAGCCCTCCAGGCTCCTCTGTCGATGGGATTTTCCAGGCAGGAATACTGGAGTGGGTTGCCATGCCCTCCTCCAGGGGATCCTCCTGACCCAGGGGTCAAACCTGCAGTTCTTAAGTCTCCTGCATTAGCAGGTGGGTTCTTTATCACGAGTACCACTTGGGAAGCCTTCATATAGGTATACTTGTAGCTGATTCACTTTGTTTGATGGCAGAAACCTACAACATTTTAAAGTAATTATCCTTCAATTAGAAAGAAACAAGAACACTATTATATATATAACAGATAATCAACAAGGATCTACTATTGTATAGCAGAGGGGACTGTACTCATTAACTTGTAGTAACCTATAATGGAAAAGACTCTAAAAACAAATACACACACACACACACACAAATATATATATATATATATATATATATATATATAAAACTGAATCATTTTGCTGTATATCTGACTAACCCAACACTATAAATCAATTATATTTCAATAATTTTTTAAACGAAAGCAATATCATCAACCTGAATTCAATATCTTATTTATCTACTTTGTATCACCTCCTCTTAACAGTTACAAGACAGACATCCTTTTCCATGCTTTTGCTGCTCAGCCCCAAAACCAGAATAACATATATAAACAACAATCCATTAAAATATTGTGTAATGGTTAAATTTTGCCCATTATGAACATAAATGTATCTGTATCTGAATAATGAAGATGTACTGGAAATAAGAATTCCATGTTCACCGTAAAAATTTAAATTCAAGAACTAAACCACCATCCTTCCTTCTTCTCATGCATCCATCCTTTCTCGTTTGTCAATTATAGTAAAAATGGAAGCACTCATTAAACTTATTAAATGAAGACAGACATCACTTCCCTTGTTTTTCATTCTTATGTATCAGTAGCTAAAGATGATCTGTAATGAGGCAAATGGACCCAAAAAGATTCAGTAAGTCTGAGTTTCTTAAATATTCCTTTATAAATAAAAACTTGCTTTAAATAACATATTAATGCTTAAAAGTATCGAACTCCAAAGCCTACCTGGAGTTCAGGAAATATGGAACAATAATAATTTGTTTTCTGTATGCAGAATAACAAACCCATTTCTGAGATTTTCCCCTGAAAATATATTTCAACCTCATACAAACCTTTTGATTAATGAGTTGAAATCAGAGACTTGTATGGGAAATCCTCAAAGATAGAGCGTAGCCAACAATCTGTTATGACATCAAAAAGGGCTCAGTGGGAGATATCCCTTATCATATGCCTGCATTTTCATATTGATAATGCAGTTATTTAAATTTTGGAGATAACTGTTCTATTTGAAAAGAACCTGTTTAATTTCTATCTGATAGTTCTTATTTTTCAATCATACTTAACATTTTAAACAATTTCCTTACAATTTACCCTTTAAAGACAAAATACTTTTCAATCCTTCAGCTAAGAATATTATTTTCTGCATAAAAATAAAGCCTAAATAATTTGTTGTTTTTACATACTAAAAAAAAAATGTCATGTCATGTTTCAAGTGATACCAGAGGAATCATGAAAATCTTTGAAAACCCTTTAAAAATGTAATTCATCCTCTCTTTCTTCCACTGACATTTTTCATTTGAAAAGGGTTCAGACTCAGTCAAAGAGTGATTTCTTATCTATACCTGTGGATTTACAAGCAGGTCTGTCTTTTAATGGATTAAGAACTACAAACTTAGGGCAAATCATGAAGTGATACCCAAAGTTTCCGAGGTGTCTTTGACTATGCATTAAAATTTTAAGCAGGACAAAAACAGGTTTATCAGCTTTTAAAGATGGCTATAACAGAAAGTCCAGCAACTGTTCAAGCTCTCAAGTCAATCTCTTCAACTTTGTTAGACAAACAGGCAGGTCTCAGGCAAATCTGTCTCCTGTCTAGTCTATCAAGATGTTAGATGTTATTTTGAGGTTTGTGAAATTCTTTCTGCTCCTGAAACAGTTAAATAAAAATATTCATTTATTCAGAGCAGCTTTTCAGAAAACTGGGCTTCCTTTGTAGCTCAGTTGGTAAAGAATCTGACTGCAGTACAGGAGACCTGGGTTTGATCCCTGGGTTGGAAGATCCCCTGGAGAAGGAAATGGGTACCCACTCCAGTACCCTTGCCTGGAAAATCTCATGGACACAGGAGCCTGGTGGGCTGCAGTCCATGGGGTTTCAAAGAGTCGGGCATGACTGAGCGACCAATACTTACTTTCAGAAAACTGCAAGCACATTGCAAAATAATTAGCATTTATACACTACCATGCCTACATAGTTTAACGATAGCAACAGAAATATGATGGAAGCTTTATTTCATTTAGCACACATGTTGCTTTTGAGTATAATATTTTTAATTTTTTCAAAGACTAATAAGAGTCATGAAATAGAGGAAATACCATATACTACAATAAGATTACATTTGAGTTCCTCCATCAAATAGTCAGCTGATGGCCATGAATAAATCCTATGTTTTCTGAATCTTTGGTTTGTCATTGTTAAAGGGGTTTGTCACTTACTACTTAATACAGTGTCCATGACACCATGATGTTCTTTCTCCAGGTGTAATATATTATGAGAGGTAGAAAGAACACTGAGATGGCGGGCCAAAGACTCAGGTCTTAGAACTAGCTTATCATAAAACGAATGTTTGATTTGAAAAGATGAGAGATTTCAAAATAAAGAAAGCAAAGTTCCCTTTTCATTGGATTTGCTTACTCATTCTTTTCTTGCATCCATTCATAAGTTTATTCATTCATTTATTCTACTAATATTTATTAGTTACACTCAAAGATATAAAGCAACAAACAAAACAAACTTGGAGCCTGGATAAATTTGAGGAAATGTAATCCATAAGGTTTGGGAAGTTGAAGGCATAGGATTTAGTATTATTTTTAGATTTTAGGGTATTTCTTTATGGCTGCTCCAGCAAAGCACAGCCACCGCTCCTTACCTTGGACGAGGGGTATCTCCTCCCATAAAGCCGTAAAGAGATACCCCACGTCCAAACTAAGAGAAGCCCAAGTAAGATGGTAGGTGTTGCGAGAGGGCGTCAGAGGGCAGACACACTAAAACCATAATCACAGAAATCTAGCCAATCTGATCACAGGACCACAGTCGTGTCTAAGTCACTGAAACTAAGCCATGCCGTGTGGGGCGACCCAAGACGGTCGGGTCATGGTGGAGAGGTCTGACAGAATGTGGTTCACTGGAGAAGGGTATGGGAAACCACTTCAGTATTCTTGCCTTGAGAACCCCATGAACAGAATGAGAAGGCAAAATGATAGGATACTGAAAGAGGAACTCCCCTGGTTGGTAAATGCCCAATATGGTACTGGAGATCAGTGGAGAAATAACTCCAGAAAGAATGAAGGGATGGAGCCAAAGCAAAAACAATACCCATTTGTGGATGTGACTGGTGATAGAAGAAAGGTCCAATGCTGTAAAGAGAAATATTGCATAGGAACCTGGAATGTTAGGTCATGAATCAAGGCAGATTGGAAGTGGTCAAACAGAAGATGGTAAGAGTAAATGTCGACATTTTAGGAATCAGGGAACTAAAATGGACTGGAATGGGTGAATTTAACTCAGATGACCATTGTATCTACTACTGTGGGCAGGAATCCCTTAGAAGAAATGGAGTAGCCATCATAGTCAACAAAAGAGTCCGAAATGTACTACTTAGAGGCAATCTCAAAAACGACAGAATGATCTCTGTTCGTTTCCAAGGCAAACCATTCAGTATCACCGTAATCCAAGTCTATGCCCCGACCAATAATGCTGAAGAAGCTGAACTGTTCTATAAAGACTAACAAGACCTTCTAGAACCAACACCCAAAAAAGATATCCTTTTCATTATAGGGGCCTGGAATGCAAAAGTAGGAAGTCAAGAAACACCTGGAGTAATAGGCAAATTTGGCCTTGGAATACAGAATGAAGCAGGGCAAAGGCTAATAGAGTTTTGCCAAGAGAACGCACTGGTCATAGCAAACACCCTCTTCCAACAACACAAGAGAAGACTCTACACATGGACAGCACCAGATGGTCAACACCAAAATCATATTGATTATATTCTTTGCAGCCAAAGATGGAGAAGCTCTATACAGTCAGCAAAAACAAGACCGGGAGCTGACTGTGGCTCAGATCATGAACTCCTTATTGCCAAATTCAAACTTAAACTGAAGAAAGTAGGGAAAACCACTAGACCATTCAGGTATGACCTAAATTAAATCCCTTATGACTATACAGTGGAAGTCAGAAATAGATTTAAGGGACTAGATCTGATAGACAGAGGGCCTGATGAACTATGGACGGAGGTTTGTGACACTGCACAGGAGACAGGGATCAAGACCATCCCCATGGAAAAGAAATGCAAAAAGGCAAAATGGTTGTCTGAGGAGGCCTTACGAATAGCTGTGAAAAGAAGAGAGGTGAAAAGCAAAGGAAAAAAGGAAAGGTATTCCCATTTGAATGCAGAGTTCCAAAGAATAGCCAGGAGAGATAAGAAAGCCTTCCTCAGTGATCAGTGCAAAGAAATAGAGGAAAACGACAGAATGGGAAAGACTAGAGATCTCTTCAAGAAAATTAGAGATACCAAGAGAACATTTCATGCAAAGATGTGTTCGATAAAGGACAGAAATGGTATGGACCTAACAGAAGCAGAAGATATTAAGAAGAGGTGGCAAGAATACACAGAATAACTGTACAAAAAAAGATCTTCACGACCCGTATAATCACGATGGTGTGATGGCTCACCTAGAGCCAGACATCCTGGAATGTGAAGTCAGGTGGGCCTTAGAAAGCATCACTACGGACAACGCTAGTGGAGGTGATGCAATTCCAGTTGAGCTCTTTCAAATCCTGTAAGATGATGCTGTGAAAGTGCTGCACTCAATATGCCAGCAAAATGGAAAACTCAGCAGTGGTCACAGGACTGGAAAAGGTCAGTTTTCATTCCAATTCCAAAGAAAGAAATGCCAAAGAATGCTCAAACTACCGCACAATTGTACGCATCTCACACGCTAGTAAAGTAACACTCAAAATTCTCCAAGCCAGGCTTCAGCAATATGTGAACCATGAACTTCCAGATGTTCAAGCTCATTTTAGAAAAGGCAGAGGAGCCAGAGATCAAATTGCCAACATCTGCTGGATCATCGAAAAAGCAAGAGAGTTCCAGAAAAACATCTATTTCTGCTTTATTGACTATACCAAAGCCTTTGACTGTGTGGATCACAATAAACTGTGGAAAATTCTTCAAGAGATGGGAATACCAGACCACCTGACCTGCCTCTTGAGAAACCTGTATGCAGGTTAAGAAGCAACAGTTAGAACTGGACATGGAACAACAGACTGGTTCCAAATAGGAAAAGGAGTATGTCAAGGCTGTATATTGTCACCCTGCTTATTTAACTTATATGCAGAGTACATCATGAGAAACCTTGGGCTGCAGGAAACACAAGCTGAAATCAAGACTGCCGGGAGAAATATCATAACCTCAGAAATGCAGATGACACCACCCTTATGGCAGAAAGTGAAGAGGAACTAAAAAGCATCTTGATGCAAGTGAAAGAGGAGAGTGGAAAAGTTGGTTTAAAGTTCAACATTAAAAAAACTAAATCATGCCATCCGGTCCCATCACTTCATGGGAAATAGATGGGGAAACAGGGGAAACAGTGGCTGACTTTATTTTTTTTGGGCTCCAAAATCACTTCAGATGGTGACTGCAGCCATGAAATTAAAAGTCACTTACTCCTTGGAAGGAAAGTTATGACCAACCTAGATAGCATATTAAAAAGCAGAGACATTACTTTGCCAACAAAGGTCCGTCTAGTCAAGGCTATGGTTTTTCCAATGGTCATGTATGGATGTGAGAGTTTGACTGTGAAGAAAGCTGAGCACTGAAAAACTGATGCTTTTGAACTGTGGTGTCGGAGAAGACTCTTGAGAGTCCCTTGGACTGCAAGGAGATCCATCCAGTCCATCCTATAGGAGATCAGTCCTGGGTGTTCACTGGAAGGGCTGATGCTGAAGCTGAAACTCCAATACTTTGGCCACCTCATGCGAAGAGTTGACTCATTTGAAAAGACCCTGATGCTGCGAGGGATTGGGGGCGGGAGGAGGAGGGGACGACAGAGGATGAGATGGTTGGATGGCATCACCAACTCAATGGACATGAGTTTGAGTAAACTCCGGGAGTTGGTGATGGACATGGAAAACCAGCGTGCTGTGATTCATGGGGTCGCAAAGAGTCGGACATGACTGAGCAACTGAACTGAACTTAGATTTTAGGAATTAGGAAAGTAAAATTCAGCAATGATGTTCTGGGTATCTGGCAGGAGCAAATGGGTCAATGGGCATATACTTTGAGATAAGGCACACAGGAAAAAAAAAAAGACTTAAGGTTAAGATGAGGAATTATAGCTTGGAAATATTGGGGCCAAAGTGACTTTGTAAGGAAGACAAGAGGTGATTTGGGGTGGGTAGGTGGCCAAGCCTGTGACTTGGAAGCAAGGTCTTGACTAGAGTGATAAATGGCATTTATTCATTAAGACCAACTTGTATATGGTAATAAAATTCATAAATTGTTGATCTAGAAGAGAGTGTAACATGATAAAACAATAAGATTGAGGGTAGAGTTCCAAGAATTTTCAAAAGGCAGAGAGATGGAGGAGCAGGCACAGAATATTTAAGAGAAGTGTTAGAAAACAGAAAATAGGGAAGAAACTGGACATGGTACCATAGCATCCAATGGATTGATTGAGCATTTAAAGGAGGAAGGATCAATCAAGTAACCTGAAAATTTATGTAAGTAAGAAAAGCCTGGGAAAATTCCTTTTGATGAGATGGAGACCATGGGTGTCTGGGATGAAAGGAGTGTTTTAGAATAGGAGGCCAGCACATGGATCAGAGTAGGTTCAAAATCAAATTGGAGAAAAGTGGATCAAGTTATGTGGTCCTGAGAAAGTCCCTAACACTCTGAACTTCAGTTTCTTCAAACCAAAAAGTAATTACAATATCTTTCTCATATGGTTGCTGTGAGGATTCACTCAGATAACATGTGCAAAGTACCTAATAAACATTTACTATTTCACCACAGAGAAAATGCAGCATTTCTAAGAGCATGTCCACATACTTCCATCATCACATCTAACCATTCAGGGTCTGTAGTCACATTCCTTCTTTAACACCTCTATCCAAAACACTCCCCATATCCTGACGTTTACCTTTCTTTTAAATATCTCCTGGATTCACATTTCTTATCAGCATTTCCCAGTTTTGTTTGTTTGTTTGTTTGTCTTCTATCAATTCCGATGGAGATGACCGACCAGCCTCAGTTCACTCTGCAGCTCTGATTTGGGCTCCAAATCCTTGCCAAGATAAACTTACTTAAACTCCACTTTCATCATGTTATTCATTTGTGCAAGTCCCTTCACTGCTTCCTTTAGACCATCCAACTTGAACATCTGTGCCTGAATCCTAATACCACAACAGCGTTGGCTCCATAGACTCTGCCTGACTGCCTATTTGCTCTCCAGAATTTCTTCTCTCCAGTCAAGTAACCCTTCCTTATCACACCTTCCTCCTCATCTAGCTTAACTCTGACACCTTCCTGAGACTTGTTGTGGTTACCTGGCAGACCCAATATCATCCTGGCTGCCCTGATACATCCTACTAATGTTGCAAGATTAAAGTTATTCTCTTTCACCAAACAATTCTGAACTGTACAATAAACTGAATTCTCCTCTCCTAATTCTCCCGTAACATTTACAGTCCACACAGTTTTGCATTTAATTATTCCCTAGGTTACCCTTTGATAACTCCTTTTACCTCAACAGGATTATATGCTTCTTGAACTACAGATGTATTTTTTATTTCTGTTTATTCTATGGTAATTAATATAGTTTGTGATGCAATAATTGTGAAATACAAACTGAACATCATGGATTGGATGAGAATTTTCATAAGTTCATAGACCTAATTGTACTACAGTTAAAAGTTGATTTTAAAGACAAAAAAAAAAGTTGTCTTAATATATGTCTATTCTTTGTATTACAACAACCATACATTTCATTTGTTCAATATTTTATTGCATTAACTACATTACCTCGGGTGTGAAACATGGAGCAGGACAAAAAATAAAGATTCTTTTTTTCTGCCCAGTTCATATTTTTGTAGCTACTCTTCAAAAAGAAGCCCACTTTTTAAAATTATTTTTAACATGCTGGGTAAGTTCACACAAAATATTTGAGACACATAGGATGGACTAATCAATTTTGGTAAAAGATAATATTGTTAGTGCTGAGGGCTGTTTCTCTTATCTTCTTGATAATGCATACTTTTAAAAGTCTGTGATTACTCAAAGACTTATGATAGCTTCACTTAAAAAAAAAAAAAAAGCCCTAAGTCAGAAATCACTACCAAACATACTGCAGCTTTTAAGATATCAACCCACTTTTTTTTTTTGTCCAAATAAAAGAAATTTACTGTGGAAAGAAAACTTAAAATCAAGAGAGATACCCTCAAATCTTTCTTCATTGAAGGTGCTATCAAGTCAATGCTTTCTTTTTAACAGAGTCCTTTTGATGCCTCATTAAAGAGTAAAGTATATGAAAACTGTAGCATACCAAAGGGGAACAGACAAGATGTGGGTATTTTAGCATAATTATTAGCAATCATGCTTCAACTGAATTCAGCATTAAGTTGATGGTGTAAATGTATATGGTATTTACGGGACATCCCTTAACTCCAGGCTCAGATTTCATAGAAGAACATGGTTGCAAGTAAATGAGATGACAGAAGATCCTATTTCATTTGCTGAAAATAAACTTTGGATTGATATGAACTTGGTTTTAAATATATAACCAAATTTTAAAGCAGACCACATGAATTAGCTCATAATGTTTATCAGGCCTTACTACAGCACAAGGCTATAGCGTCAGAACCCATATTTATATTTTCTTCATGGCTGGTAAACATTATACATCATGGTATCAAACATGGACAGCCCTGAAGTCATGCTGAGTTCAAAAAGCGCTCAAAGATTCTAAAAATCTCAAAACATTTTCAAAGTCAGCCAAGGTGGCTGAAGTATGGCAGAGCTCTTGCTATTTTATGGTTTAACCATTTGACAGCTGCCCGCCAGACACATAAGAGGGTTAGACGGTCATTTCACTGCTGATTATCTTCACAGCCGAACTGCAGTCTTGCCACTCTGTGTGTTTCCTCAGGCATTAATAACAGCATGTTTCATCTGCATTCTAAGACAAATAGTGCCATTTATACTATCCTCTGTTGATCCATCTCAAAGCATGGTTTGGCACAGGAAATGATGCTTCTTGGTTAACAGCTACAAATCGCCTTATAGGGATACCTTTTCTAATTTTCCTTCTCGATTTTTGAGTCATACAGTCATAACGCACACTAAACTACAGTTTTGAACATAAACTTGAAATACGACATTCCCTATTCAAGTACTCCAGTCAAACCCTGATAAATCAGGCTGGCCATGCCGTGATCTTATCCCTTCTGACTCTTTAATAAATCGAACCTTGTAACTTCGTACTGTTGGAAGTTGTCACTAAATGAAATTGTGACCTTATCCGGCGCATGAACTTATCCTGCTGACAACTACATTTATTGTGTGGATAAGAAAGGAAAAAAAGAAGAGAAAAGAATAAAGGAAAAAAATGAGATATTTGATAATTCTGATCTTAGCCATATGTAACTCTAACAGATGGGATCTTTTTGATGTTCCATTAATGATTTGCCAAAGATGAGTTTCTACTTAGAGAAAAATGCTCACCCTAGGTAAGTGCTAGGGGCAGTGCAGATGGTATTAGAAGTGCATGAAGAGGTACTAGGTGACAGTGGAGAATCAGAAGCTATTAGTGTAACACAAAGAGCCCTGAACGAGCTTGTAATTGCGCTGGGAAAGATAACATAATGGTGGTGGCAAAATAGAAGCATTCTCTTTTCATGCAATGCATTCAGTACCTAAAACTAAAACAAGACGCTGGAATTGTCTGAAACGCAGCAAAGTTAATTCACTGCATTTCTTAAGAATACAAAACACACCCTTTGGCTACAGTTTCTAAAAACTCATAGAAATCAACGTGTATAGCATTAAGAAGCAAATTTGCATGCATATGCTACCAGATACAGGCATGTATTTAGTAAATACAGGAACCTTTTACTTTCCTATTCTAGCTGGCATTAAGGATTCATTCTGACGCTATTCTATGTCTGAGTATTCTATCTTAAGACCCACTGGAACATACAAATTATCATCTTTGAGATAGATAAAAAGAGATAAAACATGGTTCTAGGCAGTAATATGACTTGTAATAAAGTACACAATTCAAGATGCTTTTAAAAACAAAACTGGGATCTGAAATAACTAAGAAACCTCTACCTGCCTCTTCACATATAAAAATAAGTTTCATACACAGAGACCACGTTCAAGACTGGGAGAAAGAAACTGCTGTATTCTGCCCTTTGTTCTATGGTCTATTTACATGAAGCAAAACCTAGCTCATCCCAGGTGTCTGAAACCATTCACCTGGAGTGTGACTAACTCTTGCAAATGTTTGGAAAAGTCACTGGAAGGAAGAGCTGCAATTTCTGGACATTGTTCAGCTGCTGAAAGGAGGCGGGGGGAGTTGGCACTCTTTCGCTCAAGGAAACTGGCCCAGTAGGCGTCTGCGCTGCCAGAACACCCTCTGACCTCTCAGACACCACTCCTTGTCGCAGTCCGACCCACCACCACTTCCTGATTCAAATCCTGAGACACAGAGGGAGGGTATGCCTTGGGAGGTACAGTTAGGGAGGAACAGCCTTGGTTGTGAGAGGTCTGGGCGAGCAGACGCAGGAAAACAGCAGCCAAGGAGCAAAAGTCAGAAGTCTCTATCGGCAGGGGGTCCGTAGAAGGGTCAGGGCCTGCAGAGTGCTGGTCAGAGGGGCATGTTTTCTCCAAGAGGACAAACTCTAATGGAGAAACTTTGGGCAAAAATCAACCGTAAGCTCCTGTTCAACAAAAAAGCAGCCAGGAATAGCTTTTAAAGCATATTTAATATAGAACACTGGTGGACCTCATTGTGATTCCTGGGTCAGGAAGATCCCCTGGAGAAGGGATAGGCTACCCACTCCAGTATTCTTGGGCTTCCCTGGTGGCTCAGACGGTAAAGAATCCACCTGCAATGCAGGAGACCTGGGTTCAATCCCTGGGTTGGAAAGATCCCCTGGAGGAGGGCATGGCAACCCGCTCCAGTATTCTTGCCTGGAGAATCCCCAGAGACAGAGGAGCCAGGCCGGTGACAGTTCATGGGATCGCAAAGAGTCAGATGCGACTAAGCAAAGCACAGATCTCATTGATATTTAAGGTTCTAAATTTTAGGCAACATTTATTTTGTCTGTCAAAATTTCATGTTTTCTCATAGTTACATTTATTAATTTAGAAGAAGATATTTGGCCCACAACGGAACTTTTCACAAGTCATTGCTGATACTTGAAGATCACTGCCTTATGAGGTATACGGGAGCCAACTGGATGGCTCACTGGTAAAGAATCCGCCTGCCAAAGCAGGAGACTCAGACTCAGGATCAATCCTTGGGTCGGGAAGGTCCCCTTGAGCAGGAAATGGCAACCCTCCCCACTTCAGCATTCTTGCCTGGGAAATTCCGTGGACAGAAGAACCTGTGTGGGCGACAGTCCAAAGGGTCATAAAGAATCAAACATGAGTGAGTGACTGAGCATGCCTTATGAGGCATGCTGACATCTATTAATCCAGATACCAGACCATGGAATACCAGACCACCTGACCTGCCTCTTGAGAACTCTGTATGCAGGTCAGGAAACAGCAGTTAGAACATGGAACAACAGACTGGTTCCAAATTGGAAAAGGAGTACGTCAAGGCTGTATATAGTCACCCTGCTTATTTAAATTATATATAGAGTACATCATGGCTGGAAGAAGCACAAGATGGAATCAAGATTGCCAGGAGAAATATCAATAACCTCAGATATGCAGATGACACCACATTTATGGCAGAAAGCGAATAAGAACGAAAGAGCCTCTTGAAAGTGAAAGAGGAGAGTGAAAAAGTTGGCTTAAAACTCAACATTCAGAAAACTAAGATCATGGCATCTGTCCCATCACTTCATGGGAAAGAGATGGGGAAACAGTGGAAACAGTGGCAGACTATTTTCTTGGGCTCCAAAATCACTGCAGATGGTGACTGCAGCCATGAAACTAAAAGACACTTACTCCTTGGAAGAAAAGTTACAACCAACCTAGACAGCATGTTAAAAAGCAGAGACATTACTTTGCCGACAAAGGTCCATCTAGCCAAAGCTATGGTTTTTCCAGTGGTCATGTATGGATGTGAGAGTTAGACTATAAAAAAAGCTGAGCACTGAAGAATCGATGCTTTTGAACTGTGGTGCTGGAGAAGACTCTTGAGAGTCCCTTAGACAGCAAGGAGATCCAACCAGTCCATCCTAAAGGAAATCAGTCCTGAATATTCATTGGAAGGACTGATGCTGAGGCTGAAATTCCAATACTTTGGCCACCTGTTGCAAAGAACTGACTCATTTGAAAAGACCCTAATGCTGGGAAAGATTGAAGGCAGGAGGAGAAGGGGATGACAGAGAATGAGATGGTTGGATGGCATCACTGACTCAATGGACATGAGTTTGAATAAACTCTGGGTGTTGGTAATGGACAGGGAGGCCTGGCGTGTTACAGTCCATGGGATCCCAAAGAGACGGACATGACTGAGTGACTGAACTGAACTGAACTGAACCCAGATAGAGTCATGCTTTTAACATTGTGAGATGGTATAGACAGACATGAAAGAAAATGTATTGACAAGATTTAACAGGTAAACATTCTTAAGCATCAACTGTGATTAGGATGAGTTTTGACTGGAAGGAAGAATCTACATGGAGCTCCACGTGGGGGTGGGGAGGTCACTTTTTAGATCACAATATGAGAGAACCAAAGTATGGCAAAATAATTTGACAAATGAACAAATAACCTGGGAATTACAGCATTATTGTGAAACCCTTTATTATATTTCAAGGAAGTAACAGTGCACTGCCAATTACTCTCAGTCAAAGAAGACTGCAGAAGATTGTTCTAAAAGTGATATTCCATTACATGTTTTACTTTCTTTTTTAATTCTGAGAACAAATGTCATTTTTTAAAAGAAATAGAAAACAATTATGAAGAGAATAAAAATTTAACACGTTACCAATGAATATAAATCTGAGGATACTTGAGTTCACATCTAACACTATTGCCACTGCAGCACATATAATATTGAAGTGTTTTATGGCTCAGCAGGTATGCAATCTGCCCACAATGCAGGAGCCCACAAGAGATGTGGGTTTGATTCCTAGTTTAGGAAGATCCTGTGAAGGAGAAAACAGCAACCCAATTCAGTACACTTGCCTGAAAAATCCCACAGTCAGAGGACATGGAGGGCTACAATACAAAGGGTGGCAAAGAGTTGGACATGACCGGGTACATGAGCCTTGATGTGGGTCCCCAAACTGGGGAGAATAAATCTAATGCACTGACCATGAACACATTATCTATATCTGCCACTTAATTCTCTTATTTTATGGCTTCTTCAAGAAATACAATATATGTATGTTAAGTGTTAGTTGCTCAGTCGTGTCTGACTCTTTGCAACCCCATGGACTGCAGCCCACCAGGCTTTTCTATCTATGGAATTCTCCAGGCAAGACTACTGGACTGGGTTGCCATTCCCTTGTCCAGATGTAGGGACTGAACCTGGGTCTCCTGCCTTACAGGCGGATTCTTTAGTGTCTGAGCCACCAGGGAAGCCCACCAATGTATGTATATATTTTTTAATTTGAAAATGCCTTTAGTCTACAGAAAAATTTACTATGAAGGCTATAATACAGGCACAAAGTTTTTATTTCTAAACCTTGAACTCATTGCTGAAGATATTTTTGGTTTCAGATAATACTTTAGAAAACGTAATTCCTAAAGATCAAGCAAGCTGCAGTCATTTACTCACAATTCTGGATTCTTTTATTAATGCTTGTATATATTCACAGTTGTATATACTCTTAAGTTACACATAACAGACCAGAGTAATCTTGCCAAAAGCAGCCTGCTTGACGCTGACTTTTTGGGAGGTGCATATAGTCCATCTCTCTGTGTTGTGAAGGCCTTAGCTCTCTGGTATATGACCCAAAATACCCACCATCAGTGTTATGTTTAAAATCTATCATCTTTTGAAGTCTGTCTCTCATTTCCTTATAAACATTTCCCTGATTCATATAGCCTCTGCATGGCAGAAAATCAGAGGTGATCTCTTCCCTTGAACTCCCAGAGTATTTGATTTTGGCTCTAATAATTTTTTTCTTTACCATTTTCTTCCATGTAATAGTGATTTGTGTGTATTTATTATCACTGTACATGGAACATTCTAGATTACCCCACAATGTTTTTACCTGGTAGGGTTGCAGGAATTATAAATGTGTGTGTATGTTCACTGTTTGGGTTAAATGATTATTTTAAAGAAACGATAATTCTTGCACATTCATAATATTTTACTTTATAACACATACTAGTAAGTTTGTAGAATAGGCATTATTATGACGATTATTTTATCATTTTACCATCACAGGCATTGGGCTTTAACTCAAAGCTGAAGTAATTTATTTAAGTTACAAAATTAGTAGCTTTGTAGGATTGCAACCCTAGTTTTCTGAGTCTCTCATATTGATTTCACTTTATCAGACTTCCTCTTTTTAAAAATTTTAACAACTTAACTAGGTGGAAGGATAGTCTTCAAGCACCAATGTCATAGATATCAGCAGCCATTAGAGTGGATTCATTTATAAGATTAGCTGCCAGTCAATTGGGGAAGCAGAATATAAATGCCTGAAGGAGGGGGCCACAAGGTGAGTTTTGAAGGAGGCAAGGTGGTGGAAAGATTAAACAAACAAAACACTGGGGAAGCAATACAGGGAGAAGAGTGGCAAAATTATTGTTTGATTATGAGTTCACAATAAACATTTACATTTCTGTCCAACAAATTTCAGATAGAAGAAATCAAAGATACATGGTATTAAAACAGTGGAATGGACCCCACCTCTCCCCTCTTCACAACAGCCCCTGACAATCATTCCTCAGAGAAACTTTTCTGTTACTGAATAAGTTAAAATTAAAAAATGGTTAATCTGATTAAATATATCAAGTCATTATTAGCATATGAAATAATATAAACTTTTCTTTCTAAGAACATGAAGTGTATAAGGCATTCTGAACATTCCAAAACAATTTCCATCTTTTCATTTGGTTGATAGCATTTTCTCTGAAGAGAACTTTCTGATGTGAAATTATACGCAGTGATTGCAAACTAGAAAATCTGGTGCCTTCACATTCTCCAACTTGTAAAATATTTCTATATATACACACACACATATGTGTGTGTGTGTATGTGTTATTCTTCTCTTCAATTCCTCTCGCCTTTCCTTGGATCTTTCCCTTTCCAACATGAATGTGGGATATAGAAATGCCAGATCTTGAAGAAGGAAACAAGGGAGAGAGCAAGGAAAGAAAGCAGGCAGGCAGACTGGTTGATAGTACTCAAGAGCGTAGTTTCCACAAACTCAGAGATCAGTGTGCAGAACCAAGGTTTGAGCCTTTCCTCCACATAGAAGCAACTGCCTCTGACTAAATCATTTCTGTGGAGTGACCTCTAACAGGAAGCTTTACATATGCTCATTTTGAGCATGGCCCAATAGACCTACAAGAGATCACCAAGCATTAAACATCTGCAATTATTTGAATCTAGGACTATTTTTATTCATAAAACCACACTCAACTGAACTTCATTTATAGAAGTATTTTCTCATTCAAAATAATTTGTTGAACACATAATGTCAGGCAGGATGCTGGATACTGGAGATATAAACATGAATCACATATAGATCTTTTCCTTATGTGACTTATTCTGATGGTTGTGTGGTAATTGGCACCTAACATATGAAGCTTTTTGATAAAGGAAAGAGATAAAATTGACCAGAAAGAAGAAAAGTCTCCTACATCAGCTCAGATTCAGAATGACAACTCAGAGTTGTGAAAGCTGGCAAAAGACAGTATAAATCATCTTTTTTCTTTAACAGATCAGAAATAATTTATTTCAAAAATGAATACAATACAGCATTAACATGAGCATTTAAACACATTTGTTATGTTACAAGGCATCCCTGGTAGTTCAGATGGTAAAAGATCTGCCAGCAATGCAGACAACCTGGGTTCCATCCTCGGGTCAAGAAGATCCCCTGGAGGGGGCGTGGTAACCCACTCCAGTATTCTTGCTTGGAGAATCCCATAGATAGTGGAACTATTTGCAAGGCAGAGGTTCAGTAAAGTAGAAAGCACTGCCTTGAGTTAAAATTATGACCAAATCAGAAGAAACAAATCACTGGAATTTGTGGTAAAAAAAAAGGTTAAAGACCATAGAAATTGTAAATGATGGTAAGTTTCTGTTGTTCAATATTGCAAGTGAGTTAATCTTAGACAAAATGATATTTCTTAAAAGTGTTGGAATAGAACTTGTAATGTACCTTCATCATAAATATTACTAGCCCTTTCTTATAAAATATTCTCAATATTTGAAAATTGTACTTCACTCTTTTTTTGATAGTTTCATATAAACTCCTGAAATTGAGATAATAATACTAGCAGTTATCACTTTAAGCACTAAAGATCAGAGGGGTAAGCACATTTGCAAGTGTATCTTCTCCAGAAATGTATGCATCTATCACAGTTTATAGTGACTACAGGTAGAAGGGACCCTTTTCATCACTTGTTCCTTGACAGATCACTTGACAGACTAGGTGAAGTAATCTACAGATGGTCAACAACTTACAGTGGGTCAATTTAGGATTTTTCACTTTACGATGATGCGAAAGCAAAATGCACTCAGTAGAAATCATAGTTTGAACGTTGATCTCTTCCCAGGCTGGTAATGTGCCATTTGATAATCATACTCTCTTTCTCATGATGCTGGGCAGCAAGCTATAGCTTGAAGTCAGCTATGAGATCATGAAGGCAAACAACTATTAATATTCTGTACCCACACAACCATTTTATTTTCAGTACAGTTTTCAATAAATTACATGAGATATTCAGCATTTCATTATAAAATCATTTTGGGGGTTAATTTTGTCCAACAGTAGGATAATGTATGTGTTTTGAGCACAAAGATAGGCAGGCTAAGCTATGATATTGGGTATTAAGTGCATTTTTGACTTACTATATTTTCAACTTTCAATGGGTTTGTGGGGCTGTAACCCCATTGTATGTAAGTCAAGGAATATCTATATTCTCTAAAAGATGAACACATCCAGAACTAATGGTAGGATTCTTGATATCAGAATCCCCCACCCAGAAACCACTACATCTATCTAAACTATGTATTTGATGCAAGAAGTCAACTGCCGTTCTTTCTTTAAAAATGTAGATTTAAGTCATTATTATTATTTGACAATTATATACAAGAATACTCACATAATCAAAACAGTATTAAAATTAAAGGATATTTGTAAAACTCTATCTTGTAAATAACTAAAGTGAAAGCTGCTCAGTCATGTCCGACTTTTTGAGACCCAATGGACTATACATACAGTCCATGGAATTCTCCAGGCCAGAACACTGGAGTATGTAGCCTTTCCCTTCTCCAGAGGATATTCCCAACCCAGGGATCAAACCCAGGTCTCCTGCATTGCAAGCAGATACTTTACCAACAAAGCCACCAGTGAAGCCCAAGAATACTGGAGTGGGTAGCCTATCCCTTCTCCAGAGGCTCCTCCCAACCCAGGAATTGAACCATGGTCTCCTGCATTGCAGGTGGATTCTTTACCAACTAAGCTATGAGGGAAGCCCCAAAATGAATAGATGTTGTCCATAAATACCAACAATTTTTGTAAATAAATATTAGAGGTTAGAAAGTGTGTTTGGAATAATGAACACACCCATCAAATATGTATAAACATTGGTGACATATTCAAAAAGGCTTTTTTTTAAAAGATGGATATAAATGTAAAGATAACTTACTCTAAGCTATTAAACACATAAGTTATGTCTGATTTTCTCTTTAGCTTCACTAACTTAATTAAAACCATAGATAATAAATCATATTCTGTAGCTCCATTTTAGTTTCTTTATATTATTCATCTTAAATTTTAGTTATCTAGAATAAAGTTAAAATATAATAGATATTGAACTATGGAAATAATTAAGCACAGTGTTAACTAGAGTCAAAGTTACAATTTTCCATTGCTAAGAGCATAGCTGTAAGCACTCTACTTTCAATTTGTAGTAATAATCTGTAATATTTTCTCCCTCACTGAATGCATGTGTTCCACAATTGTGAATTTTCTTGTATGATGAATTGGACCAAGGAAAGGAAACCATGACACTTTTATGAGCATATTGGGAAATAATTGCATATAGAGATAATAAGGAGATGGCCAATAGAACATTATTAAATTAGATTTGACAAATTCTTACAATGATTTCATAAATCATCAAGAACAGGGATTATATACACTCTTAGGATTCAAAAGTACAGATGACATGAGGAAAAAATGTATTGATAATCTTGAGCACCAGCTTGTATTCTTAGTGTACCCATTGACTTGCTATTATTTCCCATGGGCATCAGTTTAATTTCCTACTTGTTCTTCCTAAGTTTGTTGTGAACATGAGAACAAAAAGGTGAAAGACTCAATATGATGTCTGGTACACAGAAAGTGTTCAACAAATGTTATAAATTTTATCTTAGCGTTTTTAAATTGAGAGTAAATGGATAGAATGAGAGAAGGAAAAATGAAGTATATGGATAAAAACTACCTGCATTTAAAATGCAGACTTGCTTGATCATCGTAATTACTTCAACTAAGACGAGCTTCCTCCCCCAACCATTTTCACTCCAGATGTAGAAAGATGAGAGGCATAAAAGATCATAGTGGATCCAAAAGATGACAGGAAGAGCCCCTGGAGGTGATGGAGAGCTTCAGCCCATAGTAACCCAGACTGCTATTTCTGTTTACTTCATAGCTAAGCCAGGCTGAGGTCTGTAGTTGTGAAGTTTAACATCAAAGGTGAGTTACCAATTCCATTTCTAGATAACCAGGATTAACTGCTCCACTGACATTATCCTGACAATATAGAATTCCAGACAGGAGAAAATAAGGAATATGCTTATATCTCTATGAAAAAAAAAATGGAACAATCATATTTAAAACAATGGGAAATATTTATCCTATCTTACTATCATTATTAGACTTTTTCATTTCCCCCCTCAAGTGTTCTCAATTATAAAATTATCAGGATATATTCATAATATTTATTGAATGCTTATTTTTGTGACAGATACCATATTGAGTCCTTTATTTAATAGTCTCACCCTCATAGCAAACTTAACAGGAGCAACAGAGAAGTAAACTGATGCTCATGGTAAACCACTTAAATGAAAGTAAAAGTATTTTTGTTAGCTATCATTATCTTTTTTTGAATATTGAGTCTTATTTTTTTCTAAATGTTTAGAGTAGATACATATATTACTTTCTTTTCCTTTTTAACTTAGAATAATTTTACTCAAATTGTTGCAATCAAATGAGTCACAACAGGTTGGGGAGAGAAGCTGATCAAGATTAAAGAATAGCTATGATTATCTACTACATGATTCAGGAGAGATGGCTCTTGGGAAGAAAGACAAGTCCCTAACAAGCACTGCTATACTGAATAACAATGATTATATGTATAATGGACAATTATATGAAAGTCAGGACAATCCTAATTTCTTGATGGGAAAAATGGTAGTATTCCAAATGTAAACAGATATTCCCTGCAGTAGTCCTTCACAAATATTATATTAATATAATCTCTCAAACTTATATATCTCTCTTTATCAAAATAAAAATCTTTCCTCAATCAGAATCTTGTGAAAATGTAGATTTATTATTACTACTATCATCATTGTTTTTGGCCCTTCTGAACAAACTGTTAGCTTCTAAACCAAGAGTCAAAGCAATGATTTTGAGTAAAGCATATTTTCAGGAAAAATTACTAATAGCATTTTAAAGTACATTGTTAATTTATTCTTTTGAATTTTCAAAGCTAAAAAAGTATGAAAAAAATCAAGAATCAAGGTTACGACACAATGACAGTATTTAGCCATTAGTTATTACTGACCACGTAGGTCAGGCAAGATTATGGTTCCATAAGCAAGTCGAGGGACAAGCATGTACCATTTAGTCCTAACAAATTCATTTTTTTAATTTATTTGCTGAATAAGTATGCAATGAGCACCACTTTTATGTATGGCCCTATAATTATGCATTTTGGGTACCATTTTCCTTAAATAACTTTGCTGAAGATCATTAAATCAATACTTCAAACCTAACTTGTACTGACAATAAAGCAAACACTTCTACCTTTATATTTAATCATGACCACAGGAGTCACTCATACCTCCTTTTCTCCAGAACATGAAATTAGAGTAGAACGTTTTTAGTTTTAGCTTCATTATATGGAATTATAAACAAGCTGGCAGGACCAGAGCTAAAATCTGAAACAGGAGCTAGAAGCAAAAGAATAATATAAACAAGATTTAAAATGAGACTACTTAATAGATTAAATTCTAAAGCACTTAAGAGAAATTAATTTACATACACACAATGCAATTACAAGAAAAGAAGAGGCCAGCATCATTACGGCAGGGTGAAAGAAGACTCCAATTATAAATCATGGTGATCCTCACTTGACCTCACTTAGAATATTATTAGTCATAAATACTGTCTACGTATGAAATGAAAATGACAGAACTTCATATCTTTTATCAATATACTAATACGCATGTTAGAACTGATTATCTCCTTAATACTTCACACTCTTGAGGCTTCCCTACTATTATAATTCAGAAATGTATTCTGACACATGCTATTTTGTTTCAGAAATTTACTGTTTGAGAAACCTGAGGGCCCCTGGTGTTGTGACTCATGGAAATACTGTGTAGAGGACCAAAATGGGCATGACAAGGGCGTCCTCCAGAATGCCTTTTGATAATCAGCCACTCTCAGTTAGGATTAGTCACACTCTTCCTTTGCATTAACATCCACCAGAGTACCTACCATATTGTAGCATGTGTATCTGTATATCTGACTAACATCAGAATGTAAGAATTTCATAAACATTATTTAAATACACAGAAGAAAGAAGGAAGGAATAGAAGGGTGTATGAAGACTATGTGCAAAAGCATATAGAGTCACTTCAATTACAGAGGATAAGATGAACATGAAAGGATAAATGAAGGAAAGGATGCCTCTCTTAAAAAATTAGAAAACAAAGATTTCTTCTTTTATACTCTGTTAATAGGTTTAATTTCTTCCAGATATATAAATACAAAAATATGATTTTAAAGAGAGAGAGACAGATGAATTTATATAATATGATTCAGTCGGGGAAGTCATACAACAAAGGTCCCCTTGGCTGCTGATTTTATGACACTACCCTGTGTACCAATGCTCTCTTTTAATCCACGGGGGGCAGTGCACTCAGGGGGAACACTGTTTCTCTGCTCTTCAAAGGAAATGGAGGTAAATACTTCAGAGGGTTTGGATCCAGAAGATTCTTAATTAACTTCTAATCATGGAAATGCAAATCAACCTAAACAAATAGTCTAAAAACATCACCAAGATCTTTTATTGGCTTTAATTATGGATTTCAATAGACTGCTAGCCAGTAAACGTCTTTTTGGACAATAAAAACAGCCTAATGAACTATCTGACTTCCTGAGAACACTTTTAGTTCTAAAAAAAATATGTAAAAATACAACACACACACTCACAGACAAGTATAGTAAAACTGGAGAAATCAGAATAAGACAAGTGGGTTGTCAATGTCAATACCTGATTGTAATGATATACTGAAATTTGTAAATTGTAACTACTAGAGGAAACTGGGAAAACGGTATAAGAGATCTCTCTGAATTACTCCTTACAAGTACATGTGAATCTATAATTATCTCAATAAAAATTTCAGCTAAAGTATGGATTTATGACCTTGAGAGCTTTTAAAATACTAATTATAAAAAACAAAGCAAACAAATGTATTTAACCGATACCATTATAGAAAAACTAATCAGCAATTAAAGCAAATATGAAATCTATCTACTTAGGTTCTATACAATTGCAAAGAGAGAAATCATCTAAACATTCACATATTCAATTGATAATTGAAGAACTGAAAATTAACAATATGACATTTCTCTTTTATTATTTTTGCTTTTTTGTAGAACTTCAATTATAATGTGTGTAACTCACTACCGATAAATATAAATTGATTATAACAGTCATAAGAAAATAATAAGAATTTGCAATATAAGAATTGTTTATTGTATAAATAACAAAGTATTCCTTTTTTGGAATCTAGCTTTATCCTGAAGTCTGAAAAAAGTGATTCTTGATTATTTTTGAAATATTAACTTTAAAATACTAATATAAATTATTAACTTTCTAATATTCAGAAATATTTAACAATAACACTTATTATTAATCTTCAAATATTGGTTTATTTTTGGAAAAATAATTTTACACATTTATAAAACATTAGCAATTTCTTCAAAATGTAGGTAATTTAACTGATAACTGACATTTGGCGTCCATTTTCTCATCTGTTCCTTTTTGTGAGATTCAGATGCTATACTGAGACAGAAAGTCATTACAATATTGCAATAAAATAGTGAAATACAGGAGATACACTGCCAAAATGGATTTAATCTGCTACACTGTTTTAAATGGAAATATATTGTAAGATTATACATTTTCTAAAATGGCAACACAGATATTACTGCTCCCTGGTGAAAGATACTAAAATCTCCATTTATTTGGCTGGTGTAGGTATGGCCTTAGGTGTACACCTACAAGTGAATTAAATCTAATTGCTTATTTTCAGTTTCCTTGGAAAGTACTGCCTTTAAGCAAGATGTAAATGCATTTAAATGGGTATGTTCATCTGAAACTCTGTTCAATAAGTCAAGTGTTTCTTGCAATATAAAGATTCTTCTTTGATCCAGGATATTCATGATATTTCACTTAAAAGTACAGGCACAGCATGGTGGAATTGAAAGAAAATATGTTTTGAAGTCAGATGGACATATGTTTGAATTCCAGCTTTGCTACTTAACAACTGTGAGATAGGATAGTTAGCTAAACTGAAATTCAGAATCCTCATTTATAAAACTAAGGGCAATAATACTTACCATATGATTTTTATAATAAAACGCAATAACAAGGCTTAACATAAAGCACGTATGTCAAAAAGAATATTATATCAGGAACATTATTAAAACTTTGTATAAGTTTTGTAACATAGAGTTAATACAGGAAATTTCCCCCACTCCACTACTTTACAAATAAACACCAGATGCCTACTTTTGACACATGGGTTTATGATTTAACTTAGGAGAAGTTTGAACTTACAGGTCAGCAGGCAACAGTAAAACTACCCAAATTGACAGCCACAGAAAATTATTTCAAAATCAAGTAGTGGCATTGAAATGAAATTAATGCATAGTGTAAAAAACAAAATCCACATTCAATGGCATACTTTCCAGTTAAATATCTTGATGAAATATAAGCAAAGGGAAAAAATCTTCCAGGTGTAATTTTCTGAATATGGGACCTTGTTGCTGATTCCTTACTTTTGACCATATGTTCATATTTTTTCTTTGATGTTAGGAAGCTTCACATAAAAGATCTACAAAAGGGATGAGGATGTGGTCTGTTGAAAGTAATTCTTTGTCATGTAGTGACCGATTTTTTCTATTAAACATTAAAATGCATGTTACTCAGCTTCTTTTAAATGCAAGAAGTCTTTTAAACCAAGGTCTCCCAAATAAATTTCTAGGAAAGGATTAAATCTATTAACTTACATTTTAAATTTGCTTTAACTCAGTTCAGTTCAGTCACTCAGTCATGTCCGACTCTTTGCGACCCTGTGAATCGCAGCACGCCAGGCCTCCCTGTCCATCACCAACTCCCGGAGTTTACTGTCCATCGAGTCAGTGATGCCATCCAGCCATCTCATCCTCTGTCGTCCCCTTCTCCTCCTGCCCCCAATCCCTCCCAGCATTAGGGTCTTTTCCAATGAGTCAACACTTCACATGAGGTGGCCAAAGTATTGGAGTTTCAGCTTCAGCATCAGTCCTTCCAATGAACACCCAGGACTGATCTCCTTTAGGATGGACTGGTTGCATCTCCTTGCAGTCTAGCTTTGAGCAAGTTTTACATACTGTAAGGGGATCAAACCAGTCAATCCTAAAGGAAGTCAACCCTGAATAATCATTGGAAGGACTGCTGCTGAAACTGAAGCTCCAATACTTTGGCCACCTGATGTGAAGAGTCAACTCAACTGGAAAAGACCCTGATGCTGGAAAGACTGAGGACAAGAGGAGAAGGAGGTCACAGAGGATAATATAGTTGGATGGCATCATCAACTTAATGGACACGAGTTTGAGCAATCTCCGGGAGATAATGAGAGGGAAGCCTGGCGTGCTGCAGTCCATGGAGTTGCAGAGTCAGAAAAGATTTAGCAACTGAACAACAACACTGAAGATAAAACAAATATATTATTACCAGTATGAATTTATCATATATCATAACTAACACTTTGTAGTACCTACTATATGCCAGGTACTAAGCTACTTTGCCTTCCTTGAATTATCTTATTTAACTGTTATAAAAACAATATGAAACATATTATTTTCATTTGACAGATGAACAGTCTGAGGATATGAGATTAATTTGACCATGTTCAGAAAACCTTGCTCAAGAAGCAGAGCCTGCATTGAGGCACCTGTAAATATGAACTTTGCATGTTAAAAATCCTCCAAAAAAAATCCCTCTGAATATATTTGAGCCCTCCTCAAATATCTGGTTAAAACTGATTACTAAATTATTTTGATATAAAGAATTATACCATGTAAAATAATCTTTCATCTTAAAATAAAGTAGGGAAGCACAGAGACAGACAGAAAGATGGAAAGAGAAAATGAAACAGAGAAAGAAAAACAGAGAAAAAGAGAGACAGATGGAGAGATTAAGAAAGTGAAAGTGAAAAAGAAACAAATAATCTGGATAAAACAATTCAAAGAAAAATTTGAAAGGGAATACTGACGAAACTAGAGTTAATAAATAATATTTATGAGAATATTAAAATAATAAACTATGCAAATAATCTGCTCTTTAAAGTTGAATAAAGTTCAAGTTCTTTGGGCAGTCAGAGAAAATACAAATGAATAATAAAATAAATAACTGGATAACCAAGAAAGGGTGTAGAACTAAATATTCTTCTGGGTACACTTAAGGGATTTAACACTTGTAAAATGATACAAATATCCATGGTCTGCTTGGCTGATGTTGGTCAACTTTGTGTTAGGGCCCTGTGACTCTTTCCTACACCAATACAATTATAACTTTGAAATAAAAGAGGTATATAATAAATCCAAGGCTCTTTCCTCTAGCTCACAAAGGTGCATGTAAATTGTTGAAGGTCAGTTTTACAGGTTTGTTTACAATATATCATAGTCATGACTACACATAAAAATTGTCCCATAGAAAATAAATACATCTCAGGCAAGGTCTTACTCTTTTCCTCAATGTGTAGTCACTGCAATGCAGCTGTGGGTACAAATATACAGTGAATTAAAACATCTAGAGTAGAAAATTTTTAGAAAGTCAGTCCTACAATGCTTACTCTGAAGAAATTTCCACATGTGGGTGGTCCTGGTGTTTACATGGAAGAACAAGGAGTCTCTGCCATTGATAATTCTCCAATGTATCTGTATTCAGCAATTTCATGTGTCACCATCCCTCTTTCAGGATCAAATTAAGGTGTTTCATAAAATTAACTGAAGTATGTAAACCATAATGTGAAACCATTTATGGTGTCTCAGCGGAATATAATTTAGCTGTCACTACTGAACAGAATACGGACATTTTGTGAGCAATAAATATAGAGAGAGAGCTCATAATTTTACTGAGCTATTCAGGCATCCCGAACTATCTCTTTGGGTTGGGAAAATATTTCTGGGATGAACTTACAAACAAAAGGTGCAAGCGGCAGAAGAAAATACAAACCATCTCATTGCTTTAACTCAGATGAAGCTAAATTTTTAGACAGATCAAGAAAGAGCAATGACTTTGGGATTCTAAAAATACTTGTAAAAATAATGAATAGAGTCACAGATGAAGTTTTGAACATTTTGTTCATGATAGTCTCCAGTATCTCCTGGCCTCTCTGAGACAGACAATGTTTGCAAATTGAAATATAATATTAAAGTGCTGAAAAGGTCTAGGAGATTGTTCAAATGATATGGTGATAGCATGTCAACAGTGTCCCAAACATAACATCTTCCATCCAGAATAAATAAAGACTATCGCTTTGGAATAGGAATATTTTTCCTTCCACTGAAGTAAAGGAGTCAGGAAGAGATGAAACTAGGCTCCCTTTATCAAGGGGTTTTTAAAAGCATCTTAGGAATACAGTTCTTTTAATCCTCAAAATAATCTTATAAGGTGAGTATCATCATACCTGTTTTACAAATGCAAAAGTAAAGGTTGAAAGAGAACTTGTCCTGGTCATGATCCTGACCTCAAATCAATGCCTAAAGATTATTCCACATCACTCCCTTCCTTATTAAGGGATATATACTCAATATCGTTCTCAAAATCATTAAGAATATACCATACATCTGGTTTTTAAATTAGCAAGAGATGCCTTGTTCATCGGCAAAGATCTGTTGTCAACAAAGAGCCTATACTAGATATAGTATTTGAACAAAGCTATTTTGATTTTTAACTTTCTATCAGAGAGATTAACAATTCATTCCTCATTTGAGAGCTGAAGCTACTAACAAAGGTGACATACCTTGGTAGTCTGGTTTTGTAGTCTGCATCTAAGCAAAGGATGAACTGGTAACAAGTATTTTGAGAGAAATTTAAAAAAAAAATCTGAATTAACCCTGGTATCATTGAATCAACCATAATAAGACTTGAACTGCAATATTTTACCAACCTAAGAAATGAGACTAGCAGATTTTCAACTTAAATTTTTTACGACTATACTATGATAGAATAATTATTGGATCATGATTATGAGGATCCAATTTAGCAAAGGGACTCCCAACTAAAGAAGCTTTGAAAATCACTACTATCCCCATGATTTTAAGAATATATGGCAATAACTCACTATCTCGATCTATGGAATACAATAATCACAAGGTAGTAAGAGAAACATTCACAAATAATACACTATAGCTCAAGGGAAGATTCTTGAACTGGAGCAGACTTTTTGATTTGAGGACTTTGAAATGCCCATTTTATTGGGTGCATTCCAAAGCTCTCCCACAGCTTCCAAAAGCGAGCCTTAGTCCTATGATTCTTCTTGTCTGACACCCATTCTTCCCTGACTGCCCCCATGTTTTAATACGAGTCTCCCTAGCACTAATCATGCTAAAGGTATGTGATCCTCTGGCTATCTTATTCAGACTTCACAACTGAAAACAGCACTCAAAGCCAACAATGTGTCTTGTGTTCATAAATATGTCTTTAGAATCATCTCGAGGAATTTTCATTGTTTGTAACATGGACAGAGCCCCCATTATCTTGGTGCAAATAAAAGTAGTTCTTAACAGAAATCTGTTTTCTTTACTGAACATTATGAAAGGCCCCCTGACCTTCAACTTGAGGAGTATAGCATTAAAAAAAAAAAAAAAAAAAGATAAGATTCCACAGTAAACCATGAAAAATAGAAGAGAGACAGGGGAGAGAAAAGAAACTTGGCAAAGAACATCAAGAGTTATAAACAACTCTTCTCTCCTTTTATGATAATCGGACATAGACTACCAACAATAATACCTTGAGACTAAAGAAACTTTGCTATGGAGAAAGTTAACAAATGTTAAAACAAACCACGTTCATTATTAAATGGTAAAATTAAAACAGCAACATTCCCAATAGGACCTGGTGTCTTTAGAAGTCGAATTACATTTTATTCTTTTAGAACTTGGGGCTAATACACAACTTACTCAAGGTCTAATACTATGTTTCAATACAATACGGTTTCAAACTGCATCTTTGTTTCAGCAAAATCTACGGCTCATTAAAACTTTGAAATAGTCCATAATTCTCTAGAATTCAGAGCTCTCTGTCAAGACCTATTGCCTGGGCAGACAAGTTCTCATTTCTAATTAAAATTTTCATAAAACTGTGTAAAACCACATTGAATAAAAATAACAAATAAATTGAAAAAGTAAAATCAAATTCCTAATTTTGAAAACAATCATAAAGGGTTAAAAATAATGTCACAGTGTGGTCATTTTTGCAACTTGAAGTCCATGAACATAAATCTCCAGTGTCCAATGTAGCATGCTTCAAAATGACTCTAATCAGAAAGCAGACAGAGCTAAACTCTCCCTCGGGGGCTGAACGTCTGAAGTGAGCTGAGCACCTAAAATAATCAGGTGAATATAGATGCTATAATTTCCAGAAAACCTCAGTCCTTCCAGGCCTGAGACTGACTACAATTTCTTTGAAATGCTGAAAAGAAGCCCAGAAAAATTAAAAAAATAAAAAAAAAAGATTACTTTCCAGAGAATCCAAACTGTAGACTGTAATACAAAGGTCAGTTTGTTTCCAAAGTAAACAAAATACTCCATTTGTGTGATGGAGTACATGTTGAAATCCTGTTTATTACATGCAATGCAAGAGTAAGTTTCTGAAATGCTTCCTCAATGTCTTTCTCTGCTGATATGCAGTCAAATCTGGTTTAATCTTGGTTGTCTCTACTCATTCGGAATTAGAATGAATTTTTGAATCATTGGCTGATAAAAGATATGCAAGAAATAGGACTACCTCAAGTAGTATGTGTTAATTAACAACAAACAAACAACCCACAACTGTGGTTTCTAAGTAGAAATACAAGTTACTTGGGAAGCAAACTGATTTTACTTTATGAGTTATGAAGCTTCTATGGAAATCTGGATCATAATGTAGAGTAGTTATTTATTTAATGGGAAAGAAGCCAATGGCAGAGCCACTTGGAATTTCCAGTCTATTTATTCCCCAACAATACGCCTTCATATGTTTGATTCAAGACCTTATTTGAATACTGTGGGGAAAATTATAAGCGCCAAATGCTGTTCTTAGGGGATTGGCCATGTATTAGGAGAATGCCATCTTATGATCTCAATGTTACTAATCTCTGAAAACTTACTGTTACTATAGACAATCTTCCTTTGGTCATTTGGAAGAAGGCATTCTCCTGATTCCTTTTATTCTGTGCCCCATACTACAGCCAAAGCAATCATTTCCAGCGGTAAATATTAACCATCCCTCCAGCACCTCAGACGTCTCTCCCCCTGTTTTCTCGTTCTCAGCGTTTCACCCCCACTTCTTCACCCTGAGCACCTCACATGTGCCAGGACCAGGCACAGACTGTCACTTCAACCTGCCCAGTCCCCTTCCTCTCGTTGACCGATTACTAGTTCCTATCCTCAAGCCATTCCTCTGGAGAAAACTGTCCTCCTCTTAGAGCACTTACCTTCTCATGGGGAAGGGAGGAAGGAAAGAAATGGAAAAAGGGAGGAAGGAAGGGAGGGAAAGAAAGGAAGAAAAGGAAGGGAGAAGAGTGAAAGAAAGGAGAAGAGAAAGAAAGGGGAAGGAGGGGAGGAGGCAGTAAGAAAGGAAGAAAAAGAGAAAAACGAAAAGGGAGGGAGAAGAGAGGGAAGCAAGTAAGGGCTTAGGGAGTTTACAGAGTAATACTCAAGAGTTGTCTACAAGATTGATACAATAGTTTTTGTGTTCTTCTGGTCTTATGACAAATTATGATGGGAACTGGTATGATACAGCTTCTAAATTCTCTAGAAATCTGTTATACGTTTTTTTTATATAGATCTCCTCTAAATATACAAGAAATCTTTTAATTTTTTTTTCTGAAGATGGTCTAAGAAGTCACAGTCCTTATCAATCAACAGTGGGAAGAGAAAGTTGGCATTTTCTCTCTTCAGTTGGCCCTTATAGACTCTGAAGTACATCATGAGCACCCGGAGGGCCTTCTGTGTGCACTGTCGAAGTTTTCACCAAAACCTATAAACATCTCTTTCAAAATTGTTCATTTGGGGATAGTCTGATTAAACTATGCCCATGAGCGTTACAAAACAGGCAAAACAAACAGCATGTATATGGTCTTCTTTATCACAGCGGTACTTAAGGAAAGTAGTTTCAGGTTACCTGTATTGCATATGAGGATTTTTTTCAATGGTTTTGTGTCATATAAATGTTGAGAAATATATTCAAAGCTTATTTAGTCTTCCAACACATGAATCAGATTTGGAATCCGACTTGTTAATTCTAAACATTCTTCACTTTTCTGGAGGCCTCTAGGAATTTATGATAAAAACATAATATAGTTATGAACACTGATGCAGTTTTACAGATATTCCTCCCTGCCTAATGCACACGCCAATCTTCCAATACTGGGATTTTAGCTATATCCTATGCCTCTTTCTGGGCTTCCCTGTGGCTCAGACAGTAAAGAATCTGCCTGCAATGTAGGAAACCTGGGTTCGATCCCTGGGTAGGGAAGATCCCCTGGAGAAGGGAATGGCTACCTACTCCAGTATTCTTGCCTGCAAAATTCCTTGGACGGAGGAGAGCCTTGCGGGCTACAGTCCATGGGGTCACACAGAGTCTACCACAACTGAGCACGCATGTACACATACATTTATTGGGCTTCCCAGGTGGCGCTAGTGGTAAAGAACCTGCTTGCCACAGGTGATCACTCTTATTTTCTAGTTTCTCCCATAGCTCCCATAAACCTACCAAAATGAGTAGGAATTACACACAGCACAGTAAGTAATAACAAGCCCCTGAATATATCATTCCACAGGCACAATTATGTAACTAGTGTAAACCATTTAATCACTGCAGTTTAAGTCAACAGGAACTTGCCGATGTTAGTGTATCCTTGTATTCCACCAAAAGTTGAACAAAAGTAATATGTACGCAAGTAAGCATTCTTTAGCAATAACAGGGAAAACCGTACCACACCAAAGAAAAATTTATTATTTCCATTAGCTTTTTAAAATATGTAAACAGTAATTTCTTTTAAAAGAATTAAGAATCATTTCCTGTCCCGGAACTATAAAATTCCTAGAAAAGAATATAGGCAATAAGTTCTTTGACACTGATCTTAGCAATAGCTTTAGGAATCTGACTCCTTAGACAAGAGAAACAAAAGCAAAAATGAAAAAAAATGGGCCTTTTGCTACTACAGAGCATATGGGCCTTTTGCTTCTACAGAGCAAAAGAAATCAGCAACAAAACAGACAACCTAAGCAAATGGAAGAAGATATATGCAAATCATATATCCAATAATGATTAATGTCCAAAATATACAAAGAATTCATCAAATCAACAACAACAAAAAACTACTCGATTAAAAAATGGACAGATGATCTGACCTAATAATATTTCAAAGAGACATACAAATTGCCAACAGGCACATGAAAAGATGTTCAACATTACTAATTATAAAGAAAATACAAATCAAAACTATAGTGAGACATCATCATCACAAAGAAAAGAAATAAGAGGTGTTGGAAAAAATATGAAAAACGGCAATTCCCCTGCTCTGTTGGTAGGAAGCTCCACTGTATGGAATATAGTGT
This sequence comes from Cervus elaphus, assembly GCF_910594005.1. Taxonomy (NCBI): domain Eukaryota; kingdom Metazoa; phylum Chordata; class Mammalia; order Artiodactyla; family Cervidae; genus Cervus; species Cervus elaphus. Next base: position 60,685,436 of record NC_057835.1, read on the forward strand.
GGAGATCTCACAAAAAATTAAGAATAAAAATATCATATGATCCAGTACACACTTCTGGGTACTTACCTGAAGGACACTAATTCAAAAAGATATATACACCTTGTGTTCACTGCACATTATTTACAATAGCTAAGATATAGGAAATAAAACTAAGTGTTGATCAATGAATGAATGGATAAAGATGTGGCAAATATACACACACACAGTGGAACATGACTTAGCCATAAAAAATTAAATATTGCATCTTCAACAACAGGTATGGAACTTGAAGGCATTATGCTAAGTGAAATAAGTCAGGTGAAGAAGGACAATATCAAATGAATTTCACTCATATGTGCAAAATAAAATAAATGAAATAAACGAACAAATAAAACAAAACCACATAAGTAGCAAGAATAGGTGGGTGGTTACCAGAGGGGAAGGAGGGGCAGGATGAGGGTAAAATGGGTAAAACGGGTTCATCTGTGTGGTAACAGAAAGATTTCACATGTTAGCAAGGTAATGCTCAAAATCCTCCAAGCTAGGCTTCAATAGTACATGAATTGAGAACTTCCAGATGTACAAGCTGGATTTAGAGAAGGCAGAGGAACTGAGATCAAATTGCCAACATCTGTTGGATCATAGAAACAGCAAGAGAATTCTAGAAAAACATCTACTTCTGTTTCAATGACTATGCTAAAGCCTTTGACTGTGTGGATCCCAACAAACTGTGGAAAATTCTTTAAGAGATGGGAATACCGGAAGACCTTACCTGCCTTCTGAGAAATCTGTATGCAGATCAAGAAGCAACAGTTAGAACTTGACATGGAACAACACAGTGGTTCCAAATTGGGAAAAGAGGACATCAAGGCTGTATATTGTCACCCCACTTACTTAACTTATATGCAGAATACATCATGTGAAATGCCAGGCTGGATGAAGCACAAGCTGGAATCAAAACTGCTGGGAGAAATAGCAATAACTTCAGATATGCAGATGACAGCACCATAATGGCAGAAAGTGAAGAGGAACTAAAGAGCCTCTTGAAGGTAGAAGAAGAGTGAAAAAGTTGGCTTAAAACTCAACATTCAGAAAATTAAGATCATGGCATCTGGGCCCATCACTTCACGGCAAATAGATGCAGAAACAATGGAAACAGTGACAGACTTTACTTTCTTGGGCTCCAAAATCACTGCAGTTGGTGACTGCAGCCATGAAACTAAAAGATGCTTGATCCTTGGAAGAAAAGCTATGGCAAACCTAGTTAATGTATTAAAAAGCAGAGACATTAATTTGCCGACAAGAGTCCATCCAGTCAAAGCTATGGTTTTTCTAGTAGCCATGTATAGATGTGAGAGTTGGACCATAAAGAAGGCTGAGCAGTAAAGAATTGATGCTTTTGAACTGTGGTGGTGGAGAAAAATCTTGACAGTCCTTTGGACAGGAAGGATATCAAACCAGTTAATCCTAAAGGAAATCAACCTTGAATAATCACTGGAAGGACTGATGTTGAAGCTGAAGCTCCAATACTTTGGCCACCTGATGGGAAGAGCTGAGTCACTGGAAAAGACCCTGATGCTGAGAAAGACTGAAGGCAGGAGGAGAAGAGGACAACAAAGGACTAGATAGTTGGATGGCTTCACCGACTTATTGGACTTGAGCTTCAGAAAGCTCCCAGAGACGGTGCAGGACAGGAAAGACAGGTGCGCTGCAGTCTATGGGGTCGCAAAGAGTCAGACATGACTGAGCAAATGAAGAACAACAACAGGACAGAAGCTAGACTTCTGGTGATGAGCATGCTGCTATAGTGCATGCAGACGTCAAATTATAATTATGAACACATGAAATTTACATAAGGTTATAAACCAACATGGGCTTCCCAGGTGGCACAGTGGTAAAGAATCTGTCTGCCAATGCAGGAGACACAGGAGACTGGGCTCAATCCCTGGTTCAGGAAGATCCCCTGGAGAAGGAAAGGTCAACCCACTGTAATATTCTTGCCTAGAAAATTCCACGGACAGAGGAGCCTGGCAGGCTACAGTCTATGAGGTCTCAGAGTCAGACCCAACTGAGCATACAGGCATGCATACATTTACTGGGCTTCCCAGATTCTTCCCATGGTAAAGAATCTGCCAGCCAATGTGGGAGATGTAAGAGATGTGGGTTTCATCTCTTGGTCAGGAAAATCCCCTGGAGGGGAGCATGGCAACCCTCTCTAGTACTCTTGCCTGGAGAATCTATGGACAGAGAAACATGGCAAGTTACAGTCCATAGGGTCACTAAGAGTAAGACATGACTGAAGTGAGTTAGCACAGCACACACAACATAAATCAACATCACCATAATTTTAAAAAATCATGTCATGTGACTCAAGGGTAATAAAATTCAAAAATCAACAGGACTCGAATTTATTGGGTCCACATCATTCTATTTGATGAACAGAATGAACTGGTTCTTCCTGAGATGATGTGCTCACTTGGCCCTGACTGAGTGGTAACTTAAAGGAATCTCAAAAGAAAAAATGGCTGGGTGTTCTCTTGCTAAAAGGGCATATGGCAGCTGATTGGTGAATTTGGATGCCTGAGGGGCATTCACTTAGAAGCAAAGTGTGCACTGTTACTCTGTATGCTGGTAAGTAACTCTGAAAGTCAGTAATTTGATTTCATCTTGGTAATATATAGTAATTATCATAATCATATCAATAAGTTAATTTATAGTTATAGATGATGGCAAACTTATGTTCAAATTTTACCTGCTGTTATGTATATTGTCACCCTACTTATTTAACTTACATGCAGAGTACATCATGAGAAATGCTGAGCTGCAGGAATCACAAGCTGGAATCAAGATTTCCGGGAGAAATATCAATAACCTCAGATATGCAGATGACACCACTCTTATGGCAGAAAGTGAAGAACTAAAGAGCCTCTTGATGAAAGTGAAAGAGAGTGAAAAAGTTGGCTTAAAGCTCAACATTCAGAAAACTAAGATCATGGCATCCGATCCCATCACTTCATGGGAAATAGATGGGGAAACAGTGGCTGACTTTATTTTGGGCTCCAGAATCACTGCAGATGGTGATTGCAGCCATGAAATTAAAAGACGCTTATTCCTTGGAAGGAAAGTTATGACCAACCTAGACAGCATATTAAAAAGCAGAGACATTACTTTGCCAATAAAGGTCCGTCTAGTCAAGGATATGGTTTTTCCAGTAGTCATGTATGGATGTGAGAGTTGGACTATAAAGAAAGCTAAGCACTGAAGAATTGATTCATTTGAACTGTGGTGCTGGAGAAGACTCTTGAGAGTCCCTTGAACTGCAAAGAGATCCAACCAGTCCATCCTAAAGGAGATCAGTCCTGGGTATTCATTGGAAGGACTGATGCTGAAGCTGAAACTCCAATACTTTGGCCACCTGATGCGAAAAGCTGACTCATTGGAAAAGACCCTGATGCTGGGAAAGATTGAGGTCAGGAGGAGAATGGGATGACAGGGGATGAGATGGTTGGACGGCATCATCAACTCAATGGACATGGGTTTGGGTGGACTCTGGGAGTTGGTGATGGACACGGAGGCCTGGAGTGCTGCAGTTCATGGGGTCACGAAGAGTCGGACATGACTGAGTGACTGAACTGAACTGAACTGATGGGCTAAGTTGTTCAAATTCAATGTTCAAAATATTGAAATTCAAATGTTGAAATCCTAACCCACAGTACCTCAAAATGTGACTGTATTTAGAGATTGGGCCTTTCAGCTAATTAAGACAACATGAGGTCATGTGCCCGGACCCTAATTCAATATAACTAATGTCTTTAAAAGAAGAGGAGTTTAAGACAACGGCACACACAGATAAAGGACCATGCAAAGACATGGGAATAAGATTATAAACCAAGGAGAGAAGCCTCAAAGAGATCCACCCTGCTGACATTGTGATCTCAGATTTTTAGTCTCCAGAACTGTGAGAAAATAAATATCCATTTAAACCATTTAAACCAACCAGCCTATGGTACTTGTTATACAAAGCTCTATCCATAAGCTATCTTCATAGCCCTATCAGTTTCATAGAAATTCAGTCTCAGGAGCCACCCCAGAGCTACAGGAAAACTCAAAGCCCAAACTCAAAGCAAGTAGATGCTTCACTGATTCCCCTGTCCAGGCTCAGGGTCTTCTTTCATGGCTCTCTGCATTTCTTATAAAAGAGGGGTCCATACACTGTGTCACACCTACTAGTTTACATTCCATTTCCCCCCTGAGGAGACCTCAGAGCAAGAACTGGGTCTACGCCGTGCTGTGCTGTCTCCTCAGTCGTGTCTGACTCTTTGCGACCCTGTGGACTGGAGCCCGCCGGGCCCCTCTGTCCATGGGATCTTCCAGGCAAAAATACTGGAGTGAGTTGCTTTGCCCTCCTCCAGGGGATCTTTCCAATCCAGCGATCGAACCCGCATCTCTTATGTCTCTTGCATTGGCAGGCAAGTTCTTTACCACCAGCACCACCACGTTGACACATTTTTGTAAATACTACACAGACTTTATAGCAAGTACTGAACAATTATCTCCGAAATATAAGAAACCAGAAAATAAAGGAGTTAGATTAGCTAATTTTTAAGATCCTTCAAAGCTCTGATATTCTATAAAGATGTAATTTTAATTCTGATATGAGGGGCCACTCATTGTTCACAGCTGAACTCAGGCTGCATCTCTTTAAGATGCAGGTTTTGTTCAGTCAGTGCAGGGTCCTGAGACTCTGTATTTCTAACATGAGCTCCCAGGTGATGCTGATGCTGGAACACCTTGAATAACAAGGTCATAAAGTTCAACATAAATCCAAGAACCAGCTTTTGATCTTTAAAATCCCACTCTTACAAGCCTATAACACTTTAAAAGTAATAGAGGGCATTAAGAGACCCTAGGTTGTCCCCCTTTAATGAGACTTAAGCACCAGTTGTAGAACTTAAAAAAAAAGAAAGCTCTACCCCATTATAACACCTATAATACATCTATGTAAACCCTTTCAGTATTCACTCTTTGAGTGCAAAAACAAGAGAAAGTTGCCTTTTTGTTCCTCAGGTATTTTTTGAAATTTATACTTCTGTCCTAAAGGCGACATCCCCTCACCCACAACCAGTTGCCAGGTAATCTTTGTGAAAGTGGAGGCTCTTTTGAAGTTTAAGATTGAACAAGGAAAATACACTTTCAGAAATACTAAGTGACTGCACAAGCTGAATCACTCCTTGACCCTGGAAACCTTCTTTGTGAGGTTTCTGAAGTGTGAAGTATGCCCAGAGAGAGGAATGTTATTTTTATTTATTTAATAAATACTCATCCCACTTTTTTATGTCCCAGGCATCATTTTATGAAATTGATTAAGAGTCATTCAATCCTTATAACAACTTTATGAAATACATACTGCTACCACTATTTTAAAAATGATGAAAGGCATAAAGAGACCTAACTCAAGCATGGTCCCACAGCCGGTAGGTAGAGATTAATTTACCATGTAGAGGACAGCAAGGGCTCCATGTCACAACGAGAGAGAAAGAGGAGAGAAATTAGATGCCCACCTATGAATTTACAAACACTTTCTCTCTCTGCATCCCAACTAGGACTAAACATAAACTAGACAATTTTGTCTTAATCATGATTTTATGGAAGTAAGACATATGCATTACATTTGCTCCTATTTTTATTTGAAACACCTAAACACAGACTTCATTTTCCATGAGCAAATTGGATGTTTTATCCAAACTCACTATTTCTTTGGTACTGATTTTCTCAATTTTAATGTATCTCTTTGTTGATTACTATTCTCGATGTTTTAAAAAAGACTCAACATTAAAATCTCATTATAGAAATAAAATACAAAAATAAGAGACTAGCCAGGTAGTTTCTAGATTTAGTAGTTGGGGGAGGAAAACTTTAAAAAAAATATTAAAACCAACTACACTTGTCAATTAGCATCTCTTATTCACCTTTGAACATTTATCCGTGTATAAATGTATCCTGTATTTCTTTCACAGTAGAAAAGAATATGAAGACGTGTGAATGAATCCAAATTTTTATGTCCTTATTTTTTCTTATTTTTTATGGCTTTAACATACACATCGAGTTCTATAAGCATTAAATATAAGGTTCTGGATGAATTAAATACAAGTATTAATTTTGAATAGTTGAGAGCAAAGGACAACAGGACAAGAGTGAAGTTTTCAAGAGAAAGGGGAAGAATATTCCTATCAAAAAGCAAAATGTCAGTTTAGTTAACTGTAGTAAGAATGTCTGACATTGAAAAAATAGCACTATCACCTCAATTTTCTATAAAAATACAATGAATTAATTTATCAGGAAATATTTGAGAGCTGAAAGAACAGAGTTCATCTATACATGGATGTACTTTACACCTGTGTGGGGATTGTTCAATTCACATTTACTGAGCACTTATGAGGGCCAACAGGCTGGTAAAAATATGTCCATGTATTAAAATTCGTAAATGCACAACCATTCAAAATTCAGGCTTTGATTACTTTAGATGTTATTTTATCTATAAGTCAACTACAGTGGCTGTAGACTCACACTATTGTTAGCTTTCTTAAAAGCCCTTTGTCTGGGCACTGCACCATATCAGTTTGTCCTTTAGATAGCTAGGGCATATGTTTTCTATGCCAGATCTATAGTAGCTCAGAGATATCAAATTGTATATGCTATGCTTATTTTTGTAAAAATTACAAAATCAATTTAATCTCAGGAAGGATGTGAGAATCATATCACCTAACCACCTGGTACTCTGTATTTGAAAACTGAGTTACACAATCCTCATTCCTATTGATCTGACATTGACCAATTCACCACTCTAGTTTGCACACATGGAACATGAATCTTGGAGAGCAAAAATCTCTCCTGTCAAATAACTATCTAAACCTAAATGAACATAGGATTCTATTTAAAAATTAACATTCATAACACACTCATGAGGTGACTGGCATAGAAAGATCCTTTCACCTTTATCATATTGCTAAATATCTCTCAAATATACATTCATTTTCAAGGAGACTTTGTGAAGTTTGCCTTCTTCAAAGCTAATAGACCTAATAAAACTGATAATTTAGAGGTAACTGTGCTAACAAAAACACAAAATATTAAAAATTTGGAACAGGAACCAAACAAAGACTATTTACATCCTCAGTAGCAAATGTACTCCTAAAGAAATGAGGAAGGAAATAATAGCAAGTTTTAGTGAGGGTCTGTGTGTGTTTAGTGAGGGTGTGTTTTATTTTGTGTGAAGTACATAAAAGAAAAGAGGTCAAACATAGGTTTTAATGAGACATTGTAGAGTTTTACAATTGTTAAATCTGGTGTCGGTTGCTGCAGAAGGTTGTGATTGAAAATTTTCCTGTGGAAAAAGAAATGTCACAGTATTTTGATAAGCAAGAGATGAACTTTTTTTTTCCCTTGTGCCATCAGCAAGACGAAAAGAACAAAATGCATCATTTATAACCCACAGCTCGACCATTATCTCCTGGTGAGACACTTGTTTTAAAACACACAAGGACCTTTTTTCCCCCCTCTACAAAGTCTAGAGCTCTCTGCGAGCCTCCTTCTCCCTTAAAGCCATGAAAGTAAGTTGACACTTGTGCGGCCAAAGTTTCTAGGCAACCACAGAAGGGCACTCGTCCACCCTCCAGGTCACAGCCAGTTCTGAAGTACAGAGGAAGCATACGAACAGCATATGTCTCTTTGATCACAGATATCATCTAAAACTGATGTGGAGAGAAAATCCTGTTCAGCACCAAAGGCTTTACAGTCTCTTTTTCTGACTTCACCCACTGTGTAAAGAAAGGGTACCTTGCTCAAATTATTGGGCTGAACATTGCTCAGTGCTAACACTGAAAAGTCAACGAGTGTGTGTAAATGTGTATATGTGTGTGCATGTGTGTGTGTGAGAGAGAGAGACACGCAGAATGTTTCTATGATTGCCAAAGCCATGACAAATTAGATAAGGCAAAATTGGATGAAGTGTTTGGTGTAGTTTAGACATCCTTATTCTTTATTTATTCACTCTGCAAATGTTTTTAAGCAGTAACTTTGGGCACTGAGAGTATCACTGAGAATCAGAATCCTTCTTGTCTTCGAGGATTTAAGGTACAAATATGTACAATTTTGTTGACCTTACTCTATCAAGAAAAGTTTACATTTTATTTAGCAACTAATCTATTTTGGTAAACTTGCCAGCATTTACATAATTACACTCCCCTGCTGCCGCTGCTGCTAAGTCGCTTTAGTCGTGTCCAACTCTGTGCGACCCCAGAGACGGCAGCCCACCAGGCTCCCCCGTCCCTGGGATTCTCCAGGCAAGAACACTGGAGTAGGTTGCCATTTCCTTCTCCAGTGTATGAAAGTGAAAAGTGAAAGTGAAGTCGCTCAGTTGTGTCCGACTCTTCGCGACCCCGTGGACTACAGCCTACCAGGCTCCTGTGTCCATGGGATTTTCCAGGCAAGAGTACTGGAGTGGGGTGCCATTGCCTTCTCCAACACTCCCCTAACAGCCCTCAATTATACAACATAAGCTCCTTCCTGTGCATTTTGGGATCTCAGGAGGGTTAATATTTAACAAGCAAGGGTTCAGAGGCTATGAGAAATTCTATAAATCATCACTTTTTATTTGACACAAGGTCTTCCCTGGTATCTCAGTTGGTACATTGAATCTGCCTGCAGTGCAGAAGACCAGGGTTTGATTCCCGGGTCAAGAAGATCCTCTAGAGAAGGAAATGGCAAGCCACTCCAATATCATGGCCTGGAAAATCCCATGGACCAAGGAGCCTGGTGGGCTGCAGTCCATGGGGTTGCAAAGAATCGGGCATGACTGAGAGATTAACACTCTAGGTAGATACAGCTTTAAATTGAAGCAATGTAAAATGGTACAGCCTCTATGGAAAACAGTATGGCAATTCCACATAAAATTAAATACAGAATTATCATATGACCCAGAAATCCCATGACTGCTGGGTATATAAGTAAAAGAACCGAAAGCAAGGACTCAAACAGATATTTGAACAATGCATTCAGTGTTCATGGTTACTTCCCTGGTGGCTCAGATGGTAAGTGTCTGCCTGCAATGCAGGAGTCCCGGGTTTGATCCCTGGGTCGGGAAGATCCCCTGGAGAAGGAAATGGCAACCCTCTCCAGTACTCTTGCCTGGAAAATTCCATGGACAGAGGAATAACTAGGCTACAGTCCATGCAGTCGACACGACTGAGTGACTTCACCTTCACTTTCAATGTTCATAGCATTATTCACAATAGCAAAAAGGTGAAAGCAACTCAAGGAACCATCTTTGGATGAATGAATAAGCAAAATGTGTTATATGCAGACAATGGAATATTATTCAGCCTTAAACAGAAAGGAAATTCTAACACATGTCACACCATGGATGAAACTTGAAGACATTATCAAGTGAAATAAGCCAAGACACAAAGGGACAAATACTGCATGATTCCACTTAGATGGTGTTTATAAAATAGTTAAATTGTATAGAGACAGAAAGCAGACAGATGGTGGTTGCTAGGAGCTGGAAGGAGGGAGGAATGGAGAGTTTTGTTTAATGGGTACAGATTCAATTTGGGAAGACGAAAAAGTTCTAGAGATGGATGGTGGTGATGGCCACCCAACAATGTGAATGTACTTGATGCCACTGAACTGTATACTTAAAAATGGTTAGAAGAGTAGGCTTTTGTTATGTATGTGTTACCACAATAATAAAGCTATAAATGGCAAAAAATAAAATAAATAGATTGAAGTAATGAAAAAACGAAGAGGTTTATTCATGGAACAATTTGAAGTTAGTCAGGTCTAGAACATGGGCTGCTACACATGGTCCACACATTCTCAGTGCACTGTCCTGCCACTATTCTGGTTGATTTTGATCACAGAAAGTCTGGACATCATTACCCTGAGTTGATGTCAGGATGGAATACAAATACAACATACAAAAATAACTCACTAATGAGTCAAACAGTCAACTGATTGATGATATTATCCTTTGTATAATAAATCAACTGTTATTTTAAGGTCACAGTTCCTCTAAGGTCAGTATCTGCAGAGAATCCTACTAGCACTGTAGAAGCCATCTCCAGCAGGGAGGTGCAGTAATTATATGATGCAACAGATTAGAGAAGAAGTTGCTCATTCAGAGGATTTTACTTCAAAGCTCTGGATGCCATAATTTTTGATGTCTAAAAATGCATAACCTTAGCATCATTCCTGGTTAGGTCACTGCATGCTATCAATCCTACCAATGGTGAAGACACCCAAGACTGGGACAAGCAGTGAGTCTACAAAATACTAGGAGGTGTAGAGCACAAACAAGTGGATTGATAATAGCCTGTCCTCTTTTATACCGATCTACCTTTTTATATCTTTCAATAGAGGCCAAGTAACATCAAGCTCGTGTTCTCTGGAGGACCGGTGTAAAGATAAGGACTTATACAATCTGAATATAAAAGACTCAGAATCTTCCTTGTCTGCATTTGAAAAAAAATTATTGGATAATCCTTTTCCAGGAATGGCACGTAACATTTGTTGAATAGTATGTGCAGAGCATTGTAACTGAGTACCTTCATTTCATGATTTCAAAAAACAACCCTGAGATAATTTTATTCCCATTTTACAGACCAAAAAAACTGACATTAAATTTATTTGCTCAAAGTTAAAGCAATGGCTAAAGTGGAAAGTTAGACCTAGTATTTAGTTTTATCAGACCATTATGCTATATTTCTACTCATAATGTTTACCTAATGTATCTAATGAATGACAGCCAGGAAGCTCCACAGAGGAGCAATGCAATTTCAGGATTAAGAGAATAAGCTTTGCAGTGGGATCTAGTTAGGTACTTATGCAAAAGCTTTCAAATTCCAAATTTGCAGAGCCAAGTAGAGAGGTGAAAATTATAATTTCAAATTGAAATAACAATGTCTTAACTCTACACATAAATATATTTTCAATACAATTTCTCAATATAAGATTATACAGACTTGAACTCAGTTGATTTAAAAAGTGCAATATTTTTATTCTGATTTTCAAGGCTATATTCTGTTCCCAGTAGAAAATAGCAAACTTTAGAATGGTTATGAGTGATGAGTCCAAAGATTTTGCTCACTCAAACATTTATCCTTATTTTTCTTTTAAAATTTTATATAAGTAATGCCTGAGTATGGTTTTATAAAGATCCTCTAAAAAATCTTTTTGAAAAGTGAAAGTGTTTCTTCAAGCTTCCCTTATTCCAATTCTCTCACCAGTGGCCAGTATGTCCACAATTTGAGATATCACATTATTTTATTTAATTCCAAATGGCAAGCCCATTGACTAAACATTTATCAAATAGCCCATTCTACTTCACTGCTTTCATATGCACTTCTTGCAAACCAAATACTCATGCGTGTGTGAATCGATTTCTGGATAGATTCTGCACTACTTTTGTTTAACTTGTCTTTGTTTACACTAATATATAACATAGTGATCTAATTATTACACAGATAATAAGTTTTTAAATCTGTAGAGGGCAAGTTCTTCCTTCAGTTAGCTGAAAGTTATACATCTTATTACTATTCTTCAAATAGTAATCCTGAAATATTTTAAATTTCCTTATTGTATTCTATGATTTTTCTATCAATTCAATGACTTAAATCAGCTTGTATAATACCTATATAATTTCTTAAAGTCACTAATTATATACTGTGTGACTGTCTCATTACCCTCTTATTCCCCTCGGGTATACTCCTCTGAGCTGGGAGTTTCACTGAAATGTTCTTATTCTTCAGAGTAGTTTTTTCTTGAAAGTACATGGACCTGTATTTCTTTTTATGAACCCAATTCTATTTCATTTCTGTTTTCTAGAAATTGCTCACAACTTCTGGGTTTAGTGATGACCCTCTCTCCTGTTTTCCAGATCACTGTGTGTATGTGTGTATATATACATGTCCTTCTGACAATCATATGGGATTTGAGACAGGGATTGTGGGCACAAGGGCTTCCCTTGCAGCTCAGTTGGGAAAGAATCTGCCTGCAATGCAGGAGACTGAGGTTCCATTCCTGAGTCGGGAAGATCCCCTGGAGGAGGAAATGGCAACCCACTCCAGTATTCTTGCCTGGAAAATCTCACGGACAGAGGAGCCTGGCAGGCTTACAGTCCATGGGGTCACACAAGAGTCGGACATGACTTAGCAACTAAACCACCACCATACTCAGGTTACCATCTTGAATCCTGATTCTTTTAGCAATGTCACATTTTTAATATATTGTAAGTTGTTCATTGTCATTTTCATACAGTAATTTCTCTGACTAGTCAGGCTGGCACTCAAAGTCTTCAGCAAGATTTTGCACACCTCTATTACCAGCTTGTCTCACTGCTTTAGAGCTCCAGTTACCCTCTTAGATTTCCTGCCATCTGAAACTGTCCATAGAGCTTTCTCCAACTGTTATCTAAACTTAGGCACTCTCTGCATTTGAAATATCTCCCTATTAATTATCCTTACTTGAAAGTCCACCTCAAAAACCACCTATTCCAAACAGCTTTCCCATATTCTTCCCACCCAGGAATAATGTCTGTCCACTCCCAGTACATCACTGGAATATTTTGTTCCCCTATGACAATGCTTATCATAATAAATCATCTGCTACTATGCATGTATCTATCTTCCTAACTAGATTAACGTTGCTGGAAGAAAGGGACTATGTCACATATACACATGTATTTGTGTGTATGTCTCCACAATGTTTAACTTAATCAGGTTGTACTGTTATATATTTTTTCTCTTAAACAATGCCACAAAGCTTATCATTGGATTTCACAAGAAAAATGGTGATTCTATTTTTCCATGCTCCGCCTTCATAGCCCATTTAAATTAATAAGTAATTGACTTGTGTGACTGAGCATGTGCATAGTAATGGAGAAGTGGATATCTAACTATGATAGTAAATGCTCTTGTGATCTCTTTGTTTTCTTGAATTACAGCCTATTTACAATACTGTGCTAATTTCTGCTGCACAGAAAAATGGTTGTTTTACATATTATATATTATTCTTGTAATCCCTTTCTACACTGAGTGATTACATCAGTTTACATTTTTTCTCTGTTTAGACACATCTTTTTCTACCTTTCTTACTTACATCTTGCTATTACAAAAAGGAACTGGCCTTTATTTTGCTTTTAAGTGTTTGTCTTAACTATGTTCTATAAATTTATATAAATTTAACACTTAAATATATTTACCATTTTGATTCTTTTTCATCAATTTAACAGTTATTTTTTAAATTTAATTTCCCTTTGGAATACTCTTTTCCACATTAACAGGTTATTTGTGTTCCTAAGAACATAGTTTATTAAAGATTCATGTTATAATTTTTTAACAAATTCATTTTTAAAATAGTTGTATTTGAAAAGGAGAGTTAGAAACTAGAGAATTTGAAGCCAGCACAGGAATTTCAGTGACAAAGATAATCCTTTGTTTTAAATTTTTAAAAAGGGGATAGGAGAAAATTTTTGCAAATGATGCAACCACAAGAGCTTAATTTCCAAAATATACAAATAGCTCGTACAACTCAACAACCACCAACTCTATCCAAAAACAGGCAGAAGACCTAAATATATATTTCTCTAAAGAAGGCACACAGATGGCCAATAGACACATAAAAAGATGCTCAACATCACTAGTTATTAAAGAAAAGCAAATTAAAACTACAGTGAGGTACCACTCATAGCAGTCAGAACAGCCATCATTAAAAAGTCTACAAATAACAAATTCTGGAGTGGAGAAAAGGGAACCTCCCTAGACTGTTGGTGGGGATGTAAGATGGTGCAGCCCCTGTGGAAAACAGTATGGGGGTCCCTCCCTCAGAAAACTAAAAGTAATATTACCCCATGATCCAGAAATCCCACTCCTGGGCATGTATCCACACAAAACTCTAGTTTGGAAAGATATGTGCACCCATATGTTCATAGCAGTACTAATAGCCAAGACACAGAAACAATCGAAAAGTCCACTGATGTTTGAGTGGATAATATATAATGTATATATATACTACATCTTCTTATATACATATATATATAGATGCATAATCTATATATACATATATAGATGCATATGTATATGTCTATATATATAGTGTATATATAATATATATGAATATATATATATATAATGGACATATATATATAATGTTGCATGCATGATCAATCACTAAGTCATGTGTCCGACTCTTTGCCACCCCATCACTGTAGCCCGCCAGGTTCCTCTGTCTATGGGGCTTCCCAGGCCAAGATACTGGACTGAGTTGCCATTTCCTTCTCCAGGGGGTCTTTCCTGACCCAGGGTTTTAACCAGTGTTACCTATATTGGTAGGTGGGTTCTTTACCACTGTGGAGATGGGGATGGCAACCCACTCTAGTATTCTTGCCTGGAGAATTCCACGGACAGAGGAGCCTGGCAGGCAACAGCCCATGGGGGACACAAGGAGTCAGACACGCCTGAGTGACTAACACACCTTATCACTGAGTCACCAGGGGAAGCCCTCATATGTTACTCAGCCACAGAAGAGAATGAAATAATGTCATGGGCAGCTACATGGATGGAGCTAGAGTCTGCAAAACGAGTCAGAGAAAGACAATACTCATACAATATCACTTATATGTAGAATCTAAAATTTGACACAAATGAATCTATATATGTAACAGAAACAGAATCACAGACATAGAGAACAGACTGGTGATTGCCAAGGGGAGGGGGTTGGACGAAGGATGGAGTGGGAGGTTGGGATTAGTGGAGAGAAGCTCTTATATAAAAAAATGGATAAACAACAACAATATCCTTCTGTATAGCACTGAGAACTATATTCAATATCTTATGATAAATCATAATGGAAAAGAACATAAAAAATAATGTATATAAATGTATAACTGAATCACTTTACTGTACAGCAGTAATGAACACATTATAAATCAACTACACTTCAATCAAAAAAAGAAAAATATATTTTACAGTCCTACCTATCTAACACTTATTGGAAGATAATAGGTTAATCAAAATGTACAAAATCACATCTAAACATTCCTGAATGAATCTTGAAGAACACACAAAAGGAAACAAAAATCTAAGTCATCAATAGTAAGGTCAAACACTTAAGACCATTAATGAGAAACCAAATCAATGAGGAGCTCAAACCATGTCATCGTGTGTCCAAGTGCTATGTGTGAGAAAATTTATTTTTTCATTATGTATGTGAGTTCCAAATCTAATTTCATTATAACTCAAAAATATCTCCGTGATGCCAATGTGTTTCCTAATTTATTAACCATAATATCTCCAATCTGTGTTATGAAACTCATGCTGGGGCAAACAAGTAAACAGAAGTAAATGGAAATCTAGGATCAGCAGAATTCCAATTCAAAAGTACTGCAAACTCTTTAAAAGTCTTTGGGAGGAGGGATGCTCTAGGATTTGCTCACGCTCTCCTTTATTTTCCAGGTAGTTTACCTTACTTTTCACAACAAAACTATGACAAAATCCACACATACTTTCTGTACTCATCACACCAATTATACATCATAGCATACTATCTTAAGTACATGGGTCCCAGAAATGGGTTTAAATCTCAGATTAGTTATTTACTAGCTATACAACATTAGACAGATTACTGAACCTTGTTGAGCCTCAACTTCTTCATCTATAAAATGGAAATTATAATCATACTTACCCCATGAAGCTGTTGAGAGGATTAAAAATTTTTATGTATGTTTGCATTGTAGAATGGTGCAAGATACATTAGCTATATTTATTACTCTTGTCCCCAAATCCTAAAGCAAAGTTGCCCTTAATTAACAAATATTCAAACACTTTGTTGCCCTTTCAATATATTTCTTCATGTCTGCATAATTGTCACCAGGAATATCACAAAGTAATAACTTTCCCTAAAATTGTCCTCTATTTCAATCTCAAAGCATCTCAGCATTGTCCATGTTCCAATATGTAGAAATCAAAACTGATTTAAGGAATACTACATTGTCTTGCTAGTCTAGGACATAGTTTTGAAATGTATTCAGTGTTCAAATAGGTTTTTCCTTCATGACAATTACATTTAAAGAGCTTATTGCCACTGAAACCACCTCCTTTCAAGCCAACTCTGCCTACTTTTCTCTCCTCATAGCACTCATGTGGTTGTAACAACACAAAGGAATCTGCATGATTTCAGTGCATGACTCATTTCCAGCAAATCACACACACACATTCTCAATTTTTCATGCATGAGGGATGTGTAAAACTATAAAAATGTTTGGACATTTGAGAAGACTAAATCAACTGAGAGTAAGCATTGTATCAAATCTACAAGTGAAATTAAACTTTAATTTAAATAAATAAATGCTACCATTAAAAAGGAGCTGCTCTCCATCTGAGTTAAAAAGATGAAGTATAATTGTGTCTATATGTTAATAGATCCAGCAAGCACAAGGAAATTCAGCAGAGGCTCCTGTACGAACATGTTGATGATTCACAGGTGTGTAGGCATGGTTTGTAAACACAGATGGAAAGGGTGACAAATAGATGAATATATCAGTTACAATTGTGGTCTGCCCCTCTTCAAAGACGGCATTTATTTTTCCAAATTCTTGGATAGTTACAAAAGAGGTGTCTATGAGATGACAAAGATGTTATCAATATTCAGAGTGTCTCTGACTGAATTAACTGAGATAAAATCAAGTTGGTACCAAATTTTTTTTAAAAGTTCAATTATTTTATTATCTGTGTTATGGTAATAAAGTAAATATTGGCTAATTCTGAAAGGACAAACAATGATCAAGATTATAAAGAATGATTGTTTTTATTTATATCATCAAGTTGTCAAGGAGAATAACTTTTCACAGTAACAAAATACATGTTGACTATATTTAACACAATTGAGTCAGGACCCCTCTTGCCAAAGAATTCATTCACTGAAACTAATGGTCTCAACCAAACATTTTGTTACTTAAGACTCAACAGCTATTATCCTTGACAGTGGCAATATGATCTAGTTAAACCTTACTATGATTTAATGCAAATATCAAAACATGCTTAAATCCATGATGTGATTTTATTCCATATTCTTTGTTCTCAACTAAATTACTGAAGTGTAGTGACTTGCCCTACAAAACGTGTTTTACTCAATTTTATTTTTATTCTATTGAAGTATAATTGACTTGAAATAGTATATTAGCTTCAAGTATACAATAATAGTGATTTGATGTTTTTATAAATTATATAACACACAAAGTTATTATAATATTATTAACCATATTTCCTGTGCTATATATTACATCTATGTGAGCTATTCCTTTTATAATTGGTAGTGTGTACTCCTTAAGCCCTTTCACCTATTTTGCCATTCACCCCTTCCACTCTTTCTGGCAATACTGGTTTGTTCTCTGGATCTGTGACTCTGATTCCGTTTTGTTTTATTTTCTAATTTGCTTTGTTGTTTAGATTCCACATATAAGTGAAAATACAGTATTTATCTTTGTCTGGCATATTTCATGAAGCTTAATGCTGTCCAGGTTCAGCCATGTTGTTGCAAATGACAAGACTGCACTCTATGTTTATAGCTGAATGATATTCTATTGTATGTGTGTATATATATATACATATGTACATGTATACATATATGGTATATTGCACAGATTGCATAAAGAGATATATATATAGTATAATGCATATAAATACATGTATACATATACAGTATATTGCATAAAAATTACACTCTTTTTCATAGATGAGAGATATCCTATTGTGTGTGTGTGTATACATATATATATACACGCATATGATATATATGTATATATACATCACATCTTCTCTATCCAGTCATCTGCTGATAGACACTTTAAAAATCAAAAGGAACAAAAGTCAACAAATAACTGAACATTAATCAAGAAATGAGTTAAAAATCTTTTTTTGCATGACTCTGGATTGAGAATAACCCAGTGGTTAGAGCAAGAGCTAAGAGCAGAAGGCGTGTGCTTGCAGTCCTATATTACTAATTGTGGGGCCTCAGATTCTTTTCCAGGAAAATGGGGATAGTTGTGCCTATTTCGTTGGAATGTGGTAAAAATTACAGGTAATACTCTGGAACAATGCTGGACACATAGTCAGCTTTCTATAAACATTTAATATTTTATCTGTCAATACTGTAACAACTGTATTAGACATACAGTGTGGCAAACATTATTGTCAAAGGAGAGAAAAGAGAAACAACTATAGTCAAATACAACTATTCCATGTGCTGCAAAATATTTGTTTTATCTTTATAAATATTCAAATACACGCCCAACTTAAGAATAGCCTGAACCATCAGACAGGTCTTTTCCTTAAAAGCTGCTCAATCTCACTGATAAAGAACAACCTTTTCAAAAATGAAAAATACAAGTGGTTGCTTTCTTTAATGATCATCTTTTAGAGCTGTTTAAAAGTATATCCAGATAAGAACATCATTTTCAAATATCAATTGTCTCCAAATATATCTATCCTACACTATTGCTTACATTTCCACTAATTAAACACTTTTCAAGAGGAGACCATCTAACACATGGCTTCTCCTCCTAGAATCCATTCCTTCCCTCTCTTCCTATAATTTGTGTGGTTTAAGAAAACTAATCCCCTCCTGTCTCAGAAGGGGTAACTCATGAGACATGACTAAGGCTATTCCTTCTCTCCTCCATAACACCTTTTGATTGGTTCAAGAAGTTGACAAGCATTCAAGTCAGAGCAATCAAAATCAATGCCAAGGACTTTCAAAAAAATGCCTAGACAGAAGAGCTCCTTAGGTCTGGTCTGTGTAGTGTGTGTGTAAAGGGCCAGACAGCTTTGCTGCCATGAGGAAGACTGATCTAAGAATACAGCTGAAACCCTAAACAGGGCAGAACCAGAAGATTAACAAAGAACTAGTGCCTGTACCCTAGAGGTATCATGATCTTTTGGCATTTTCAGTCACATCAACCTGTCCTTTCTCTATAGTATTCATATTAGGCTTTCTATTTGTTACAAACATTTTCTAAATAATAAGAAATACAAGAATAAAAGAGTAGGGACTGAGGATCTTAGCTTAAGAATCTAAAACAAAATATTGACTAAACAAACTAGGTATGACTTTGAGTCAATGGTTGTTCCCTGGAGCTCTTGGTCTTACTCCTTGCTACTCATAGGATGGTTGTGAAGACCAAGTGGAAAATTACAAGCAAAGCATATACACAGTGCCTGGTGCATACAACATAATGCTTGATCCTCCTCTTTATACATGTCCCATCGCCTTCTGAAGAGAAGATGGACAGTGCCATCAGAGTTAAGCATTTCTAATACCACAACCAAGATTTACATGAGAAAAAACTGAATGTGTATCAAAACTTCTAACCTTAACTACATATCTTTCTATTTAATCAACAGTTATATACATTTAGCACTAACAGAGTTCCACAGTCTTAAATAGGGATACTGTTTAGTGAATGTCCTCTCCCATCTCAGCACTTACCTTCAAGGCTTTCCAGTTTCCTGAGTTACCGAAGATGCTAATGGTACCCCTAGTCCTTCAAATACCCATTCACATAATTCCTCATCTTAACTAATTTAGGTATCTTAGACTGTGAGATTAAGGGTTACTTCAACGTATTTATTCACACCAAAACTGACTAAGAGCCTACTATGTGCAGGGCCTTGTTAAGCTCTGGAGATACAACCAGAAACAAACAAACAAGAAGTCAGTCCTAGTCTGTGTCTTATTGAGCTTTGAGTCTACTGAGAAAGGCAAGCAACGCTCAAACATCACACATGAATTGCAATTGTGACAAATGCTAGACAGAAGAGCACATGGTAGGATGAATACTCTAAAAACAGAGACCCTTAGGGAGGTCAGGAGAGCTTTCCAGGTAGAGGCGGTAGTTGAGCTGAGGCTCAGAAAAGGGGGAACAGAAGAGTGTACTTCTGTTAGCAAGAATAACATGTCATGGGTAGCAAGGAAATGTGATGGTCACAGATTCCCACAACAATCAAGAGAGCTGAAGAAGAGGCTGGAGATTGTGAGGAATTCACATTGTCCACAGCTGCAGTACACCCTAGGCGTCTACTTAGTGAGACTATGCATGGACTGATGCCCGATACATGTAGGCTGCAAACGGAAATCACAAACTGTAATTCATCAGCACACAATCTCTGTCAGAAAGTCAATGGTGTCTCTTGGACTTCAGTGTTTATCTAAGTGCTATCTGCATCACAACTATCCGGCTTTCATCTGTCTGTCTATCTCTCTGAAATCTCCACTCTAGACCAATTTATTGGAAGTCTTTGTGGGTGTAATCTAGAAATCTACATATTTCACTATTTCCCAATGTGACTCATGCTCATATACGCTGAGAGCTAGCAATTACAGTATCATTACTCTTGGAAAGGAATTATTTATTTGACCCTAAGGAAACAATTCAAATAAGTCAATCTACACATTAATAAAGCAGAATATTAGCTCTTTTTAAAATATACTAAATATTACAAATAAATTCAATGTTTTTGTAAAGCCTGTATGAAATCTCTTGTAAGTGAAAACAACTTTAAAAATACAATTTCATAAATAATGATTTCAATACTTGAGGAAGGATGCAGATAGGAAGGAGAAATGTAAACATAGCCTCCATTTTTCCTAAAAGTGCTAAACAGCACAGTGTATAAAGGAATTCTGTCTGGAATAGATGTGCTTTTTACAGAGCAATTTGGAGACTTGAACAATAGAGTAGTTCTAGTTTCCCTTATTCTACGTTTCTACATTTAGGATACTAACTATTGGATGTGATAATGAACATGAGATCAGAGGAAAAGGGATTTTTTTCCCCCATGAACTCCTTATATAGACCTTAAAAAATAGGCATCGCTTTGGATCAGATACCCATTATCAATTTGGACAGAGAGTGTCTGAACCACTATTATCTGCAAATGATTCATGAGAGCAGGTATTTCGCTACCTGAGGATTTTAGTGAATCCATAAATATAAGAAAAGACAGAAGCTGGAATTCATAAAGGGCCTTGAGCAATATCTAGGAAAGGAAATTATGTCCAATCTGAAGAAAAATGTAATTTACCAATCTGACTCACCTGTTCTGTTACCAGTAGGGTCTCTTTCTTATTTACCAGCTGTTTTGCATGTTAGTTTCTGTTTCACAATGGAAAACACAAAAGCTTCCTGAAACTCTCTCATCGGGAAAGCAGACTTGCAATTAGGACAATAGTAACCTTATAGAGATTCACAAAGCCATGATTTAAAAAAGGGAAACAAGCTATTTCTATATTTTAAAAATACAAGAAAGAAAAATATTACAATGAACACACACATACACACACATATATACATATATATTGGCATATGATATGTAGGCTGATATAAAAATCTCCCAATACCACCTTCCCTATTAAAATTCTTACGGTAAGAGCAACATACTGCCATTTTAAAATAAATAAAATTTTCCTCTTTTGGCTTTACTGCCTTATATCAAAGATATGGTTATTTGACCAATTAATTTACAGAAAAACAAACAATATACTTCCCTGACATTTATAAAGTTAATAATGCATATTAAATCATTCAAAAATTTAAGGGTATATTTTTCTCTTTGCAACACTTTTAAAAACACATCCACCTTTTAACATAAATAAAGTTTCTGGAGTCTCACCATTTATCAAAGACGACTTAAAAGCCAGAGTAAAGGGAAAATTTACAACACATGACTGACTACTGATTTTATGTGGAAATAAACAATCAGTGATATAAAATGCAAAAATCTGATTTTTTTCATTATTACTACTATACATAGACTGTTTTCCATGTGTCAAACACGGCACTTAATGTTTTACAAAACAATACTGCAATTCAGTCTGTCAGGTACTTAGTATTATTCCCATTTTGTAGAAGAGGAAATGAGACCTTAGGTCAACCAGGGTCAAAGCTGAAATTTTTACGCATGACTTTCTGATTTCAACACCCATGCTCCTCAGTGTAAGATACGTAAATGTGATAATTTTCCAAAACAGCCCAATAATTTAGGCTACTACTGAGCTCTCAATATCTTAAGGTCATTTCAAGCATATAATATGTATGGCCTTTTGTGCACAGATTTCACTCTTGAGTGCCACTAGCATAGGTTTGCTGGTTTTGGATTACTGATTTGATCTGTACAGTTCAAGTGATTTCCATAAGGAAGAGCATGTAACACTTGTAGCTAATGGTTCAGGTTATAATTTTGTGACCTTAAAAGAAAGGCTTTTTCCTCTAAGGAAATTATTAGCTTAAACTGGATTATTTGACCTTTCAGTACTAAACTCTTATCCACTGAAATAACTCACCCACTAAAATTCCAAAAACACTGGTATCAGATGAACGGAGTGAAGAGTTCAGAGGGCATCTAAATCAAATCCTACTGTCCACTTAAGTAGCAGCATTCCCTAGAATCTAAGTAAAACAGAGGCTCATGACAATCACGCCATAATTTGGGATGGCTTTGACAATCACTTTCTAGATAGAAAACTGAGAAATACTTACCCATCTCCCTACCACAGAAACTGATTTTTTTTTTTTTTTTGAGGGGGGTGGTTGGAATTTAGTCTTGATACCTATATAATGCAAATGGGACCAAAAGAGGTAGCAACTTACACTTCATCAGTTATTTACCTCTTAGTGAATAGGTTCCCCCAATTTGATTCCTGGGTCAGGAAGATGGAGAAGGGAGAGGTTACCTACTCCAGTATCTTTAGGCTTCCCTGGTGGGGAGACCTGGGTTTGATCGCTGAGTTGGAAAGATTCCCCAGAGGACGGCATGGCAACCCACTCCAGTAATCTTGTCTGGAGAATCACCATGGACAGAGGAGCCTGGTAGGCTACAGTCCCTGAGGTCACAAAGAGTCGGACATGGCTAAGCGACCAAGCACAGCACAGAGGACAGGT
Source organism: Cervus elaphus (assembly GCF_910594005.1). NCBI lineage: Eukaryota > Metazoa > Chordata > Mammalia > Artiodactyla > Cervidae > Cervus > Cervus elaphus. Next base: position 60,708,405 of record NC_057835.1, read on the forward strand.
TTATTAGAATCTTTCTTGGGAGAAAATGCGTTTGTAAATGAGAACGTGAATGAAAGATGGGAATCTCAGGATCTTTCAGCGTGAAAGCCAGTGAAAGTCAAAGTTCCTAAGTGGTGAAAAGTGAAAATGAAAGTCGCTGAGTCAGATCTGACTCTTTGCAACCCTATGGACTATACAGTCCATGCACTTCTCCAGGCCAGACTACTGGAGTGGGTGGCCTTTCCCTTCTGCAGGGGATCTTACCAACCCAGGGATTGAACCCAGGTCTCCTGCATTACAGGAGGATTCCTTACCAGCTGAGCCACAAGGGAAGCCCTCTAAGTGGAGAGAGGCCATCAGTGGAGAAGCCGGGAACGCCGACAGCCTGCTCCTCCCAGGCCCATCTGGGCACGACTCACCAGTTCTGAAGACCATTCTTGCTCTGGGAGCAGACTCAGTGGTTGGTCCTGGCACTGACTGAGCATTCCTGAGTGCTCCTGTGAGCTTTCATTAAGGGGTTCTGCATTGCCACAGCCCTGCTGTCTCAAACACCAAGCAACCACCAATGGGGCTGACTGCAGACATGTAAGCACACTGAACCTAGTAGACAAATTCTGAGGAGAAGGGTAAAATTTCTTAGGCAGTGAACATATTTTGAGACCTTCTACATCTTCCATCTTTTTAGACCTACTTGTAGAGCATATGAAGCTGGACATTCTTGAGGCATCAGAATATCAATTCAGCCCCTGAAAATCCTCAACCCAGTGCCTGACTCTGCAATCCAGTTCTTCCTAATTGGAAACTTGACTATTATACTGTCACTGGAAAGGGTTCTTTAGACAGTTAATGACTTGAATAAGCCAATGTTTTATTGTTAATAAGTTAATAATGAGTTATTCTGCAACCTCTCTGCAAAAATGTCAGAGAGAGAAATTCCAATCACCTGCATCATGTCTGGATCAAGATTGCTGGAGAGAAATATCAATAACCTCAGATATGCAGATGACACCACCCTTATGGCAGAAAGTGAAGAACTAAAGAGCCTCTTGATGAAAGTGAAAGAGGAGAGTGAAAAAGTTGGCTTAAAACTCAACATTCAGAAAACTAACATCATGGCATCTGGTCCCATCACTTCATGGCAGATAGATGGGGAAACAGTGGAAACAGTGGCTGACTTTATATTTTTGGGCTCCAAAATCACTGGAGATGGTGACTGCAGCCATGAAATTAAAAGACGCTTGCTCCTTGGAAGAAAAGTTATGACCAACCTAGATAGCATATTAAAAAGCAGGGACATTACCTTGCCAACAAAGGTCCATCTAGTCGAAGTTATGGTTTTTCTAGTAATCATGCATGAATGTGAGAGTTGGACTAAAAAGAAAGCTGAGTGCTGAAGAATTGATGCTTTTGAACTGTGGTATTGGAGAAGACTCTTGAGAGTCTCTTGGACAGCCATTGAGATCCAACCAGTCCATCCTAAGGGAAATCAGTCCTGAATATTTGCTGGAAGGACTAATGCTGAAGCTGAAACTCCAATACTCTGGCCACCTGATGCAAAGACTGACTCATTTGAAAAGACCCTGATGCTGGGAAAGATTGAAGGCAGGGGGAGAAGGGGATGACAGGGAATGAGATGGTTAGATGGCATCACCGACTCAATGGGCATGAGTTTGAGTAAACTCCAGGAGTTTGGTGATGGACAGGGAGGCCTGGTGTGCTACAATCCATGGGGTCGCAAAGAAATAGACACAACTGAGCTACTGAACTGAACTGAACATCATGTCATGATACCTAGAGGCCTTCATTGAGGGTGGAGTATATAGGGAGATCAGAAGTGGAAAGAGAAAATACCTTTTGTATATCTTTATCCATAATTTATTTATTTCCTGACTAAATAGCGTTTGCCACCACTTCATTAGAGTCGGTCAGTTCGGTTCAGTCGTTCAGTCGTGTCCGACTCTTTGCTACCCCATGGACTGCAGCACGCCAGGATTCTCTGTCTATCACCAACTTCCGGAGCCTATTCAAACTCATGTCCATCACGTTGGTGATGCCATCCAACAATCTCATCCTCTGTTAGAGAGTCATGTATTAATACAAGATAAAGTAAGATTAGATTCAAAGTGAAGCAATATCTTGGAAACAAAAAATACACACAGTTCCTTGTGGGAAGTGCCAGAAGAGCTCAACTAACCTACCCACAAGTAACGTTCCCCAATTAATAAAGATGTTTTTATTTTTACTGTATTCATGAAAGTAAAGTGATGAAAATCACTTTATGTCTATACCCACATAGAGGGGAGAGGAGACTTAGCTCTCCAATGTTCTCCAAGGCCGCTTATTTAGATTCAGAAGACTGCAATCATAGCTTCTTCTGTGGCAAAGGAAAGAGAGGCATAAGATTGCATAAGGGGTAACAACAGCTCAGTATTTGAATAGTAGAGAAAGCTGTGGAAGTTGAAGTAGGACTGGCTGATCTCAGTTACTGCTCTGGGACTGGATGGAAGCTTGCCAGATCACTGTATCCCATGTCTGAATGATCACATAATAAAAGAACACAGACTAGCCAGGGAACATATCTGCTAATTGTATGAATGTGCTATTGATCAAACACGCCCATTTTATTTTATATATGTACTACATGAAGAGTAATCCTTGTGCTTTATCTTCTGCATAACAATCTGCCCCACCAATTACCATTAATTTTATTTTATCATTGGTAACCATCTCAATATAAAGAAAATGTTTCATACCTACTACTTCTCTTCCTTAAATGACTTCTAGTTTAAAAAAATAAAAAGAGAGAAAAGAACAAAAAAAAAAAAAGGATAATGTAAAGTTCAGCCATCAAAAATGGCTTCATTAAGATCCTTAATGAAGCACATGGGAGCCATTTATTGACTCCTCAACTATTAAGATGGAACATTATTACTGCTTTAATAGTATTTCCATTTTCATTTAGGAAATAACTAATCAAGGGATCAATGTACCAAAGACTTTATTTTCTTTCCCTTGGGTCACTGGAAGTACATTTTTTAAAATGCAAAAAACGTAAGAGCAATTCCCCCAGGCACCATATCGCATGAACAATTTAAAGAAATAACAAGAAGGGTGAAAGGTCAACAGCTACCGATCTGAGCCATTATAAAACAAATGCAAACTCTGGGAGAGGAGAGTCTCCCTTTCCGGAAGAAGGACAGAATCCCTTCCTTGGCATAGAAGCTTCCCCTCCAAGGTATGCAAAGAGTCCCCACCCTGACCTGCTGTCAACCCGGGAAACATTTCTATTTCTCAGACTCCCTGAGAATGCAAACTAGTGCTTTCCTGGTAGTTCTCACAGCTCTGCTTCCTTTGAGGTACAGATGTGTAGCCACAGAACCCAATCAGATAGCACCTATTTACATATTTATAAAGCCTCCTGTAAAATCTCCTATCAATTGTTGCTGCTATATATAGGCCTTTCAAAGTATCTTGTGGGCCCAGCGCTCTACTGCACCGCTCCCTTCAGGAATCCTGATATATCGCATAATGTGATTTCAATGTAAATGGTGCCCATCGCACAATCACACCACTTCACAAACTCTTTTCTGCTGGGGTAGCTTAAATCTAAACACACTCAAGCAGCTTGCTGCACTGGAGCAAGATTTCTTCCACATTTAAAAAAAATTTTTTTTCAAAAAAAAAAAAGAGAAAAATCCCAAACCCTAACACAACAATGCCAGGGAAAAGAAAAAAAAAAAAATCTGAACGTTTTCTGCAGAAAGATGGGCCGTCTCCAAATCCTTGTGCCCTATCAGACAAATTAAAGTAAATCAAGCATGAAATGAAGCCGAAGAGCCCCGAGATAAGGCTCCTTTAAGTCGTTTACAGATTAGGATAGAGAGAGGTGCATCTGGTCTCTGGCAGCGAAGGAGGCCAGTTTCTCAGCTCACAATAGCAGCCTGTGTATAGGATTACCTTACCTTGTCACTGACAAGGGAGGAGGCGCCTGCAAGATGTCTCTAACTAACTTCCTAATGTCCCTGGTTAAGTTCTCTTATTAAAGTATTAACTGTTACAATGAGAGAAATACGTTCTGATAAAACCAAACCAAACCAAAAAGAAAAAAACAATCTCACAGACTGATTTATGAACTGGGTAGAAGCTGATAAACTGGGAGGGTGGGGGTGAGGGTCGACTACCAGCAGATGAGCCTCTTCTCTTATCAGTCAGGATTCTGCTGCTAGAGACAGAAGCTGATAAGTTTCCAACAGGAATTAGTGACGCGGCCAGGAAACTGTGTGTTACTGGTTGGACTGGTGCACTGGAGGCTGCCAAAAGGACCTCTCGTGTTATCAGATGTGATGTTGCTGTTGTAAACAGTGAAGTACTCTCCAAGGGAAACTGGATGCTCTCTCAAAATGCTCCGCGATTAATGCTTAAACTATAACATGAGGTGGTGCAAGATTTTCTTGGAAGCATCTGGAATTCTGCAGCTTCTCAGTCGGAGACCTTTTCGTTCCTTGGCACTCTGAGCAGCTTGGAAACTCCCCCCTCTTTCCTTCCTAGACAAAGAACTTTTTCTTCTCCAATAAATTTTATTTATACCTTGTTTCAATCTAAGGAAATCCTTAATTTTCCACCATCACAAAGAGACTGCAATCAACCCAACCTACTCATCAGTTTCAATTACTCTAAAGAATACATTCTAATTCAGTTTTATGATTAGATAGAGTGGTGTTGGTGGGAGGAGGTGGGCAGGGTTACTTGTGTCTCTTCTTAATCAGAAGTCAACCCATTGAACCCGGAACCAAACAAGACATTCATGTTGTTGGCTGGACCATCTCAGTACCCTGTGGTCAAGCCAACTGAGAATGAAACAGAGTATGGTTGTTTTATGATACAACACATTTTACTCTCTCACTATTTTATTGTGCCCAACGGTACAGAACATCTTACTGCAGTTTACAGTTTACTTGTGCTGTCACTTTTCATATTTGAACTTCACATGCACCACTTTGAGATGCACAATATTATGACAAAATTATGATGAATAAATTGACATTCAATAGGATTAAGCAACTTGCCCCAAATCACGGGTTGGTTAGATGCAAAGTCTGAACTTAAAAATCAATCCCTATTTTCCTTCTCAACATGTCATGATGCCAATTAATTACCTCATCTTTGGATTAAAGAACTCAAGAAGAAACTCCCAGGTACTTTAATGATAGATAGGTATTCACCCCAAGTCTGGGGTCGGTCACTTGTTATCAATGATTTGTATGGACTGGAGCATATCAGAGACACAAGATCCTTTTTAAACTCTGATTATGTGGTATAAGCTAATTTAGGAATATTGTGTTTTTCTCTTGGGTAACTATTCAGGAGCTCTTAGGTTAAAAAGTATAAAATCATGAATTAAAAATATACTAATAAACATTTGCTTGGATGAATTTTCAACTTGGCCTTCTTCTGACATACATGGATTTCCTCTGCTCTCATCTCTCAACTTATCCAAAATTATTTCTTATGATATACCTCTGAAAGGAAGCTGTTTCAACCATACCAATTTATGTGTTTTTATACTTTCTTTAGCATCTATATTGAAATATTTAAGTAAAATTAATTCAACGAATCTTTTACTGACAATGTTTCTTAAAAGTAATAAAATACTTTTATTTTATAAAATAAAAAGTATACAATTTTATTTAATGATATTTCTCAAAGTTCCAGGCAATCGAACAAAATATTTCCAAGACAAGAAACCTTTGAGAGAGGTTCAGGAGCTGGAAAAAAAAATGTTTACTATAAAACAGTTTTTTTAAAAATACAGTTTTCTTTTTTAATATCACAGTTAATTTTTCTTAGAAATCTGAATAAGAAGGTTCTACCTCATCAAGGACAAAATTTAGAATTGACTGTTATAAAATACTTGAGAAATAAGCCTTAATAAAAAACTCTGTGTCTAAGTGAATACAGGTGAAAAGCTGATGAAAGTAGCATGTTCAAAACATTTATGAATATGTCTGTAATTATTTTCAGTGGAGTAGATTGAGGATAATCCTTCTCTGAGCACAGAATTGATATATTTACAAATCTGTGACCAAATGATGATATCTAACAAGTGCTCTGCTTGCTGCTCCAAAATAATAAACTATCTTAAATTATGCCAAAAAAGATAAGAGACATGCTTTATTTCCCCCATTTATTAATACTGTGAGGAGGTGACATTTATTCATGATTTTTACAGGGCTTCTTTACACTTGACTTTGGGGAAAGCACTTTTTTTTTCTTTTTTTTGCTTCTTCATTGTGTGTGATTTGGAAACAGATTTATCCATGTTTTAAAAAATATCACTCAGTTAAAGAAGGAGTTACAATATGTTCTTCCTTGGTAAAATATATCTGTCAAACACAGGCTAAAATATTCTTCACACATTTTATGTCATATTTTACTATTATTGGAATTTGAAACTTTAAAACTTCTTTATACAATGGACATAAAATAGATTTATGGTATAACATTTTATTGCCTTTTGTATATAAGTTGGCTATATATATATCTCATTGATTACCTCTGATTAATCATTAGTTCAGCTCTTCCAATTTTCTTAAAGCAGTAGTAAGAAAATTTGAGGCATAACAGACACGGGAATCTTTCTTACTTATAAGGCTTTTAGTGAAACAATGGGCTTCACTGGTAGCTCAGTTGGTAAAGATTCTGCATGTAATGCAGGAGACCTGAGTTCAATCCCTGGGTTGGGAAGATCCCCTGGAGAAAGAAATGGCAACCCACTTCAGTATTCTTGCCTGGGAAATCCCATAAACAGAGAAGCCTGGCGGGCTATAGTCCACAGAGTCGCAAGAGTTGGACATGACCTAGTGAGTAAACCTACCTACTGAAACAATGTGACAATGATTAATTAATTTAAAAAACAGCAAAAGTTAATATATCTTGATCTTTCTGACTTCACTGGAATGTCAGAAAAGTAAACGTATGTTCAGACATTATCTAATATGCATTTGTTGTTTGGGGCTATTTTCATCCATAAGTTAAAGATCTTTAAGACAAGTATGATTTTGAGTTTATATCTATACAGTGAATGGAGATATAAATTAAATGGCCATACCTTCCAATATGTGCCAGCTGTTTGCGTGTTTCACAAGACCCAAATCAACCTGATTGAAAGCTGCAGTTCTTAAACACTTTTTTGTCGGTAATTTTTCATACCAACGAAGTGTTTCCACTAACAGGAGCAGTGGTAGTAGTTGCCAGTTACAGAGGACCTACTGGGTGTGCAGTGAGTGAGAGCTCTGCTCCCTCTTAAATGTATTACTTCTTTTAATTCTCACTACAGTCAGCTTTACAGAGAAAACACAATTACTTTCATTTCACAGTTCAAAAACCTAAGGCTCAAAGAGCTCATTCAGACAATGGTCAAGAATCAGGATCTACACCTCCCAGGTCCGTGTGATTCCAAGCCCACCCACTTTTATTGTGCTTGACTGTCTGGCATTAATGACTTCACATTACAAATTAGACTGACATTTTTACGTACAGCCAACAATGTTTGCTTTAAGGCAACCACTGGTAATTGTTTATTATTATAAATACCTTTTTCCTTTTGATACTTTTTATAAATTAATTCCCCATGAGAAAATACTAGTATTCTGATATTTTATGAGAAATATAATTAGATACTACAAAGTTGCTCTCTTTTAATTTTTCTCTTCCTTAGGTAAGCAAGTAAATTTAATAAAGATAAGAATTCAATAAGGTGAGTTAAAGTAAGCATAAGAAAGATCTATTCCTACTTAGAAATTATTATGAGATGGTGCTAGAACCAGGTTGCCACATACCAGTTCATGTGCTAAATCCATGATTCTAAAGTAGACACTAGCTTTGCATTGTCACACCACCCCTGTTTATACATGTTATATCAACATCTGCTTAACTTAACAGTGTTTTGACTCAGGCCAGGAACTGAAAACATCATAAAAGTCACACTAAAAAGCATTATGTCCCTGCTTTGGTGAACCATATCAGACTGAAGAAGGCTCTTGAAGTTCCAGTGCCATCACTTCTGTGATTTCTCTTTGAAGAGTTTCTTAAACTTAGGAAATGCAATTTTTCTACACATCACTAGGAAATTGCAAATTACGTGAGGGAAATGGAGCCAAAGTTTGTCATACTGTTAACAGTGACGGCAATATCTGTCTGTCTCCAAACATCTTCCATTTCTCCTCTGCTCTCGCTCCTGCTTATCAACTCTCCGTCAACCATATTCACTGAGCAATCTTGTGTTCCCCTAGACTAAATAAAGACGAGATGATAATATCCTCTTCTGTCTTCCTGTATGCAATTAAGGGGAATGAAATGGGCAGTGATCTTGGCAGAAACTCTCAGGGAGTCCTGGAAGAAAAATGTTTAAGAACCACTCCCTTGGATTTAATCCTAGGGGAGTTATCTCTAAGAAAGCCCTGCTGGTTATTTCTTGAGAATCCACAGAATACAAACGTTTTTAAAATAACAGCAGCTCTAATCAACTATCTGCAGGGGAATGTTATTCATAAAATCACAGGGTCCAAATGGTGCCACGAAACAGGATGAATACCCAGCATAGACGGCAGTTAACTAGTGGGCTTCAACAGTCATCTGCTGTGAACCAAGGAATCAGGTTAACTCCTGAATCACTTAAAAGCCATTGTTTTCCTAGGTCTTCATTAACATTAGTTCTAATAAAAACACATTTCTCTCCTCTACAACATACCTTTTCTACTCAAATAGCTTTAAATGAGGCACTTTATACAGATAAAAATATACCTTCCTTGAAGAGTGCATGTTACTCTTCAGTCAAAATGTGTGCTAATAAACATTCATTTTTATTATTTCTGCTCTACAAATAAATTTGAGAATTTTTAGCTTTCACTGCACTCCCCTATTAATTCATTAAAGTATTATCACATGACCCTGCTCACAGATATCTAAGTATGGCTCACTGATATTTTGGAACTAGTTCCCAGTGTGAAGAGCCAGGCCAGTCTTTTTTTCCCCTATCTTTTATCTGTTTCATTCCCATGACCTTTATCTTGTTTTTTTCCATAGACTATTTTCAAAAAATATCAAAATTGTTTAGGAATTTTTTTCTTATCTACAGAGTTACTAACTTATTTTTTTACTGCTCACCATCATATGATCTGTAAACTAAATGTTCTCAAATCTATGATCTAGGTCATGATAAAGGTGCTCTATTCAGCTATTTCTGGGTCATTTTAATATCAACATTCCTTCCAGCTTAATAGAAAAGCCCTCTTCTACTCTTCTAGTTGCTTCCTTTGAGTATGGTTTCTATTGAGTTTAAGAAGATAATTTATTCTCAGGGAGCCTATAGAATACTGAAAGTTACGTGATGTCACCACTCACATAACTTGGAACAATAGTTATGACTGAAATAATCAATAAAGCTGATAGCTTCTCTTGTATGTCATTTATTCTCTGGACCTTTTAGATGTGCCCATGAGATATAAGATGCTGACGATTTGGGGGCTTTCTTTTTATCATTATATTTATTAATATAAAAGGAATTTGGCTTAATGTGCCTCTATGCCAGTCTAATTCCATCTCCATCAAAGGAAATGTAACTAGTCTTAATAATGATACTAACTTTCTTGTATGCCAGTCTGAGGGCCCTTATGGATGATGACTGATAATCAACCATGGAGTACAAATCCACAGACAACTGTGCACTCAACTAACCAAAGTATGGTCTAGACCGTATCTTCCTCGCCTGTTGATGAGAATGTCATGTGGAGAGGAATCAAAAGCGTTACTGGAGTCCGGATAGATTACATCTATTACTTTGCCCTTATCTACATGGCCTGTCACTCTATCATAGAAGGAAATTAAATTGGCCTGGCACAATTTGCTCTTCACAGAACCATGCTGGTTGCTACCCACTAACTTTTGCTCTTCTAGATGATTGTAAATTGATTGTTCGATGATTTGGTCTAGTATCAGCCTTGGTATCAAAGTTAAGCTGACTGGTCTATAATTACCAGCATCATTTTTTTCTTGTTTTTTCTTTTTTAAAGATGGTCACTACCTTTTCCTGCCCGTTTTATGTTTCCTACATATTAATTAGTAATGTTTCAGTTTCAAATTTTAATATCTTTGAATATCTTCAATATAAACTTTCAATCCTTACATTTGATTGTACCTATTTATTTAAAATTTATATTCTTCTCTAATCTAATCCTCTGGTTTCAAAATGGGTATAATTAACTATATCATATTATAAATTGACCTTTTCTTGAGTAATACAAGTTCTGCCTAGAGAAAGCTTGTCCTTAAAAGGATTTTCTAAGCTACCATTATTTCTTCCCTGATATATCACTTACTATTCTTTTAGGAGCCATTTTACTTTAAAGATGAACATTTAATTTGTATGTAATTTTACTGTCAATATCTATTTTTATCTAAATGTTTATTGCATGTCATCTTTTCCATTCTTCATATAAGAAAATGTATATTTATTTTATGCATAGTAATAAACTTAGATGCATAAGGCATAAATAAAATAGCAATAGAAATATATATGATTCTTTGGATAAAAGCATTGTTTTCTCAATTTTACCTGTTTAACATCACCAAAAAATGTCAAAAGGATACAGGAAAAAAACATTGTATAATATAGTTATGCTGATAAAATGCAAAATTATAAACTGAAGAGAAGTTAATTGAAATATGCATTGCTAATAGTTATTACACATAAAGAAGATGGTGGCTAGAATTAAAGTTAAGAAATACTAAACAGCTATATGATGGCTCTTTCCTAAAAGAGAAACACTGAAAGTCAATAAAATTGGTGGCAAAAATTCAGAGGAGATTCAATTTATAAAAAATTCGATGTAGAGTACATCTTGTTTATTCTCACTGAGTAAAATGGTAGCTTGCAATCAGTAAAATAAAGTATTAGACTGTAGGAAACAGTTTACACTTAAAACACAATGAGTTAGAATAGTTAAAGCAATCAAAAACTTTTCACAGCAAAAACATTGGAAAGCTGCATCTCACAACGTATAAAATGTCTCAGGAAATAAGCAGAACCCAAAGAAATGTATGTAACTAGACTCTACACACTTTAAGGAGATAGGAGAGATGATCCAAGATGAATATATATATGATTACTAATATTTAGTTATATGAAACAATTTTTAAGTACAATATTATGCTAAGTACCCTTTATGGATCACAGCCTTGTTATGACGAAGAGGCTTGAGTAGTAACTCAATGAAGCAATGAGCTATGGCATGTAGGGGCACCCAAGAAGGACAGGTTATAGTGAAGAGTTCTGACAAAAAAATTCCGACCTGAGGAGGGGATGGCAATCTACTCCAATACTGTTGCAGTGAGAACCCCATGAGTAGTATGAAAAGGCAAAAAGATATGACACCAGAAGATGAGATCCAAGGTCAGAAGGTGCCTAACATGCTACTGGGGAAGAGCGAAGGGCAGTTATGAATAGCCCCAGAAAGAATGAAGCCACTGGGCCAAAGCAGAAATGACACCCAGTTGTGGGCGCATCCAGTGGTGAAAGTAAAGTCTGACGCTGTAAAGAACGATACTGCACAGGAACGTGACTGTTAGACCCATGAATCAAGGTAAGTTGGATATGGTCAAGCATGAGATGGCAAGGGTGAACACTGACATCTTAGAAATTGCTGAACTAAAATAGATGTGAAGGGGTTGAATTCAACTCAGATGACTACTATATCTACTACTGTGTGCAAGAATCCCTTAGAAGAAATGGAGTAGCCCTCATAGTCGACAAAAGATTGCACCAGTACTTGGGTGCAATCTCAAAAATGAAAAAAAAGGCAAATTATTCAACATTACAGTAATCGAAGTCTATGCTCCAACCACCAATGCCAAAGAAGCTGAAATTGACTTTGAAGACCTTCTAGAACTAACACCAAAAAAAGATGCACTTTTCATCACAGGGGAGGGGAACACAAAAGTAGGAAGTTGAGAGATAGCTGGAATAATAAGCAAGTTTGGCCCTGGAGTACAAAATGAATCAGAGCAAAGGCTAACAGAGTTCTGTCAAAAGAACATGCTGGTCATAGCAAACCCTTTTCCAACAACACAAGAGATGTCTCTACACATGAACATCACCAAAGGGTCAATACTGGAATCAGACTGATTACATCCTTTGCAACTGAAAATGGAGAAGCTCTATACAGTCAGTAAAAAGAAGACCTGGAGCTGACTGTGGCTTAGGTCATGAGCTACTTATTCAAAATTCAGGCTTAAATTGAAGAAAGTAGGGGAAACTTCTAGGCCAAACAGATATGACCTATATCAAATCCCTTACAATTATAAAGTAGAGGAGAGGAATAGAGTCAAGGGATTAGACCTTATAGACAGAGTGAACTACGGACGGAGGTTAGTAACACTATATAGAGACAGCGACCAAAACCATCCCAAAGAAAAAGAAATGCAAGAAGGCCATGTGGTTGTTTGGGAAGCTTTACAAATAGCTGAAGAAAGAAAAGAGGTGAAAGACAATGGAGAAAGGAAAAGATATACTCAATTGAATGCAGAGCTCCAGAGATTAATGAAGAGAGATAAGAAGGCCTTCTTCAATGAAAAATGCAAAGAAACAGAGGAAGGTAAAACAAATCGGAAAAGACTAGATATCTCTTCAAGAAAATTGGAAGTATCAAGGAAATATTTCAAGCAAGGATGAGCATGATAAAAGGACAGAAATGGTAAAGACCTAACAGAAGAGGTGGCAAGAATACATGGAAGAACAATACATAAAAGATCTTAAAGACCCAGGTAACCACAATGCTGTGGTCACTCACCTTGAGTCAGATATCCTGAAGTGTGAAGTCAAGTGGGCCTCAGGAAGCCTTATTATGAACACAGCTAGTGGAGGTGATGGAATTCCAATTAAGCTATTTCAAATCGTAAAAGATGATGCTGTTAAAGCGCTACACTTAATATGTCAGCGAATTAGGAAAACTCAGCAGTGGTTGCAGGACTGGAAAAGGTCAATTTTCATTCCAATCCCAAAGAAGGACAATGCCAAAGAATGTTCAAAATATTGTACAATTGTGCTCATTTCACATGTTATCAAAGTTATGCTCAAAATCCTTCATGGTAGCCTTCAGTAGTATGTGAACTGAGAACTTCCAGATGTACAAGCTGGGTTTAGAAAAACCAGAGGAACCAGAGACCAAATTGCCAACATTAGCTGGATCATACAGAAAACAAGGGAGTTAAAAACAATTAAAAAGTCTACTTCTTCTTCACGGACTACTCTAAAGCCTTTGACTGTGTGGATCTCAACTGTGAAAGTCGCTCAGTCGTGTCTGACTCTGTGAATCCATGGACTTTCTCCAGACCAGAATACTAGAGTGGGTAGCCTTTCCCTTCTCCAGGGGATCTTCCCAACCCAGGGATCGAACTCAGGTCTCCAACACTGCAGGTAGATTCTTTACCAGCTGAGCCAGCTGTGGGAAATTCTTAGAGGTGAGAATACCAGAACACCTCACCTGTCTCCTGAAAAACCTGTATGCGGGTCAAACAGCAACAGTTTGAACCTTACATGGAACAACAGATTCTTTCAAAATTGGGAAAGGAGTTCAAAACTGGCAAGGCTGTATACTGTCACCCTACTTATTTAACTAATATGAAGAGTACATCATGCAAAATGCTGAGCTGGATGAATCACAAGCTGGAATCAACATTGCCAGGAGAAATATCAACAACCTCAGATATGCAGATGATACCATTCTAAGGGCAAAAAGTGAAGAGGGACTAAAGAGCCTCTTGAGGGTGACAGGAGAGTGAAAAAGCCGACTTGAAACTAAACATTTAAAAAACTAAGATCATGGCATTCAGTCCCATCACTTCATGGCAAATAGGATGGGAAAAAGTAGGAGCAGTGACAGATTTTCTTTTCTTGTGTTCCAAAATTACTGCAGACCATGACTCCAGCCATGAAATTAAAAGACACTTGCTTCTTGGAAGGAAAGCTATGACAAGCCTAGGCAGCATATTAAAAAGAAGGGACATCACTCTGCTGTATAGTCAAAAGTTCATATAGTCAAATCTATGGTTTTTCCTGTATCTGTAGTCAAGTAGAGATGTGAGAGGTGGACCATAAAGAAGGCCGGGTACTGAAGAACTGAAGCTTTTGAATTGTGATGTTGGAGAAGACTGTTGAGAGTTCCTTGGACAGCAAGAATATTAAGCCAATCAACCCTAAAGGAATTTAAACCTGAGTTTTCATTGAAAGGACTGATTCTGAAACTGAAGCTCCAATACCCTGGCTACCTGGCATGAAGAAGCAACTCACTGGAAATACGCTGATGCTGGGAAAGATTTAAGGTGAAGGAGAAGGAGGCGGCAGAGGATGAGATGGTTGGATGGCATCACTGACTCAATGGACATGAATCTGAGCAAGCTCCAGGATATAGTGGAAGACAAGGAGTTTGGCATGTTGTAGTCCAGGGGATGGCAAAGAGTCAGACGCAGCTGAATGAACAGCAACAAAATTACGCTAAGTAATTTAATTTCTTCAGCCTTTGCCCCAATATTGTGTATCTTTTTACCCACTTTTCACAAAGACTTCTATTTAGATTATATAATAATTTAAAAAAGAATGCTTTTTAAAAAAAATCTTATATAAATCATCTTATTGCTAAAAAGTTAAAGCTCAATTATCAATGTTTAGTGAAAAGTAAACTCACACTGTTTGAACTCTACAACTAAATAACTGCCCTTACTTGAACAACTTTGAAAGGAAATATGAAAATTCTAAAGGCTGGACACTACAAGTCAAAACTTGTAGTGACAATTGTCCTTAAAAGCTCAGACTTGATCATCCACATCAATCAATCACTTTCTCTTAAATTTCTGTAAGTTTTTTTTTAACCATTCAAAAAGTAAACTATAAAACTCCTAGAGGAGAACATAGGCAAAACACTCTCCGACATAAACCACAGCAAGATCCTCTATGACCCACCTCCCAGAATATTGGAAATAAAAGCAAAACTAGACAAATGGGACCTAATGAAACTTAAAAGCTTTTGCACTACAAAGGAAACTATAAGTAAGGTGAAAAGACAGCCCTCAGATTGGGAGAAAATAATAGCAAATGAAGAAACAGACAAAGGATTAATCTCAAAAATATACAATATACAAAAATATATTGAAGCTCAATTCCAGAAAAATAAATGACCCAATCAAAAAATGGGCCAAAGAACTAAACAGACATTTCTCCAAAGAAGACATACAGATGGCTAACAAACACATGAAAAGATGCTCAACATCACTCATTATCAGAGAAATGCAAATCAAAACCACAATGAGGTACCATTACACGCCAGTCAGGATGGCTGCTATCCAAAAGTCTACAAGCAATAAATGCTGGAGAGGGTGTGGAGAAAAGGGAACCCTCTTACACTGTTGGTGGGAATGCAAACTAGTACAGCCACTATGGAAAACAGTGTGGAGATTCCTTAAAAAACTGGAAATAGAACTGCCATATGACCCAGCAATACCACTTCTGGGCATACACACTGAGGAAACCAGATCTGAAAGAGACACCTGCACCCCAATGTTCATCGCAGCACTGTTTATAATAGCCAGGACATGGAAGCAACCTAGATGCCCATCAGCAGATGAATGGATAAGGAAGCTGTGGTACATATACACCATGGAATTTTACTCAGCCGTCAAAAAGAATTCATTTGAACCAGTCCTAATGAGATGGATGAAACTGGAACCCCTTATACAGAGTGAAGTAAGCCAGAAAGATAAAGAACATTACAGCATACTAACACATATATATGGAATTTAGAAAGATGGTAATGATAACCCTATATGCAAAACAGAAAAAGAGACACAGAAATACAGAACAGACTTTTGAACTCTGTGGGAGAAGGTGAGGGTGGGATGTTTCAAAAGAACAGCATGTATACTATCTATGGTGAAACAGATCACCAGCCCAGGTGGGATGCATGAGACAAGTGCTCCGGCCTGGTGCACTGGGAAGACCCAGAGGAATCGGGTGGAGAGGGAGATGGGAGGGGGGATCGGGATGGGGAATAAGTGTAAATCTATGGCTGATTCATATCAATGTATGAAAAAACCCACTGAAATGTTGTGAAGCAATTAGCCTCCAACTAATAAAAAAATTTAAAAAAAAAAAAAAAAAAACTCAATGGCAAAACAAAAAAAAAAAAAAAAAATGGGCCAAAGAACTAAACAGACATTTCTCCAAAGAAGACATACAGATGGCTAACAAACACATGAAAAGATGCTCAACATCACTCATTATCAGAGAAATGCAAATCAAAACCACAATGAGGTACCATTACACGCCAGTCAGGATGGCTGCTATCCAAAAGTCTACAAGCAATAAATGCTGGAGAGGGTGTGGAGAAAAGGGAACCCTCTTACACTGTTGGTGGGAATGCAAACTAGTACAGCCGCTATGGAGAACAGTGTGGAGATTTCTTAAAAAACTGGAAATAGAACTGCCATATGACCCAGCAATCCCACTTCTGGGCATACACACTGAGGAAACCAGATCTGAAAGAGACACCTGCACCCCAATGTTCATCGCAGCACTGTTTATAATAGCCAGGACATGGAAGCAACCTAGATGCCCATCAGCAGATGAATGGATAAGGAAGCTGTGGTACATATACACCATGCAATATTACTCAGCCGTTAAAAAGAATTCATTTGAACCAGTTCTAATGAGATGGATGAAACTGGAGCCCGTTATACAGAGTGAAGTAAGCCAGAAAGATAAAGAACATTACAGCATACTAACACATATATATGGAATTTAGAAAGATGGTAATGACAACCCTATATGCAAAACAGAAAAAGAGACACAGAAGTACAGAACAGACTTTTGAACTCTGTGGGAGAAGGTGAGGGTGGGATGTTGCGAAAGAACAGCATGTATATTATCCATGGTGAAACAGGTCACCAGCCCAGGTGGGATGCATGAGACAAGTGTTCGAGCCTGGTGCACTGGGAAGACCCAGAGGAATCGGGTGGAGAGGGAGGTGGGAGGGGGGATCGGGATGGGGAATACGTGTAAATCTATTGCTGATTCATGTCAATGTATGACAAAACCCACTGAAAAAATAAATAAATTAAAAAAAAAAAAGTAAACTGATGCTAAACAAATTTTGATTACATTTTAGATTTTTATTTATTTCAATATCAGCAGACTTTATCGTTTTTAAAGACTTGGGTATGGTCTAAGCCCTCTTGGAGGAGGTTGCCATTAACCACAGAGCTGCCAGAACTTGAACAGGACTGGGAAATAGACTTGGAGGGCACAAACGGAGCCTTGTGCACCAGGACCCAGGAGAAAGGAGCAGTGACCCTACAAGAGACTGACCCAGACTTGCCTGTGAGTGTCCGGGAGTCTCCAGAGGAGGTGTGGTCAGAGGTGGCCAGCTGCAGGGCTGGGGGCACTGAGTGTAGCATTGCCTGCATAGAACCTTTTGAAGGAGGTCACCATGATCTTCACTACCTCCACCATCACTTGGCTCCAGTTAAATAACAGGGAGAGAACACAGCTCCACCCATCATCAGAAAATTGGACTAAAGATTTACTGAGCATGGCCTTGCCCACCAGAACAAGACTCAGGTTCCCCGAGTCAGTCTCTTCCATCAGAAAGCTTCCATGAGCCTCTTATCTATCTCCATCAGAGGGCAGACAGACTGAAAACCAGAAAACTAACCAATTTGATCACATGGACCACAGCCTTGTCTAACTCAATGAAACTATGAGCCATGCCGTGTAGGGCCACCCAAGACAGACAGATCATGGTGGAGAGTTGGGACAAAATGTGGTCCACTGGAAAAGGGAATGGCAAACCACTTCAGTATTCTTGTCTTGAGAACCCCATGAGCAGTTTGAAAAGGCAAAATGATAGGACACTGAAAGATGAACTCCCCAAGGCAGTAGGTGCCCAATATGCTACTGGAGATCAGTGGAGAAATAACTCCAGAAAGAATGAAGAGATGGAGCAAAAGCAAAAACAGCACCCGGTTTTGGATGTGACTGGTGATGGAAGCAAGGTCCGAAGCTGTAAAGAGCAATACTGCATAGGAACCTGGAATGTTAGGTCCATGAATCAAGGCAGATTGGAAGTGGTCAAACAGAAGATGGCAAGAGTGAATGTCAACATTTTAGGAATCAGGGAACTAAAATGGACTGGAATGGGTGAATTTAACTCAGATGACCATTATATCTACTACCGTGGGCAAGAATCCCTTAGAAGAAATGGAGTAGCCATCATAGTCAATAAAAGAGTCTGAAATGCACTACTTAGAGGCAATCTCAAAAACGACAGAATAATCTGTTTGTTTCCAAGGCAAAGCATACAATATCATGGTAATCCAAGACTATGCCCCGACCAATAATGCTGAAGAAGCTGAACTGTTCTATAAAGACCAACAAGACCTTCTAGAACCAACACCCAAAAAAGATATCCTTTTCATTATAGGGGCCTGGAATGCAAAAGTAGGAAGTCAAGAAACACCTGGAATAACAGGCAAATTTGGCCTTGGAATACAGAATGAAGCAGGGCAAAGGCTAATAGAGTTTTGCCAAGAGAACACACTGGTCATAGCAAACACCCTCTTCCAACAACACAAGAGAAGACTCTACACATGGACATCACCAACACCAAAATCATATTGATTATATTCTTTGCAGCCAAAGATGGAGAAGCTCTATATAGTCAGCAAAAACAAGACCGGGAGCTGACTATGGCTCAGATCATGAACTCCTTATTGCCAAATTCAGACTTAAATTGAAGAAAGTAGGGAAAACCACTAGACCATTCAGGTATGACCGAAATCAAATCCCTTATGACTATACAGTGGAAGTAAGAAATAGATTTAAGGGACTAGATCTGACAGACAGAGTGCCTGATGAACTATGGATGGAGGTTCGTGACATTGTACAGGAGACAGGGAGCAAGACCATGCCCAAAAAAAAGAAATTCAAAAAAGCAAAATGGTTGTCTGAGGAGGCCTTACAAATAGCTATGAAAAGAAGAGAAGCGAAAAGCAAAGGAGAAAAGGAAAGATATACCCATTTGAATGCAGAGTTCCAAAGAATAGTAAGGGGAGATAAGAAAGCCTTCCTCAGTGCTCAGTGCATAGAAACAGAGGAAAACAATAGAATGGGAAAGACTAGAGACCTCTTCAAGAAAATTAGAGATACCAAGGGAACATTTCATGCAAAGATGGGTTCAAAAGGACAGAAATGGTATGGACCTAACAGAAGCAGAAGATTTTAAGAAGAGATGGCAAGAATACACAGAAGAACTGTACAGAAAAGATCAATCACCTGGAGCCAAATATGCTGGAATGTGAAGTCAAGCGGGCCTTAGGAAGCATCACTACGAACAAAGCTAGTGGAGGTGATGGAATTCCAGTTGAGCTCTTTCAAATCCTGTAAGATGATGCTGTGAAAGTGCTGCACTCAATATGCCAGCAAATGTGGAAAACTCAGCAGTGGTCACAGGACTGGAAAAGGTCAGTTTTCATTCCAATCCCAAAGAAAGGCAACGCCAAAGAATACTCAAACTACCACACAATTGCACTCATCTCACATGCTACTCTAGCAATGCTGAAGATTCTCCAATCCAGGCTTCAGCAGTACATGAACTGTGAACTTCCAGATGTTCAAGCTGGTTTTAGAAAGGCAGAGGAACCAGAGATCAAATTGCCAACATTCGCTGGATCATTGAAAAAGCAAGAGAGTTCCAGAAAAACATCTATTTCTGCTTTATTGACTATGCCAAAGTCTTTGACTATGTGGATCACAATAAACTGTGGAAAATTCTTCAAGAGGTGGGAATACCAGACCACTTGACCTGCCTCTTGAGAAACCTGTTTGCAGGTCAGGAAGCAACAGTTAGAACTGGACATGGAACAACAGACTGGTTCCAAATAGGAAAAGGAGTACGTCAAGGCTGTATAATGTCACCCTGCTTATTTAACTTATATGCAGAGTACATCATGAGAAACGCTAGACGGGATGAAGCAAAATTTGGAATCAAGATTGCCAGGAGAAATATCAATAACCTCAGATATGCAGATGACACCACCCTTATGGCAGAAAGAGAAGAACTAAAGAGCCTCTTGATGAAAGTGAAAGAGGAGAGTGAAAAAGCTGGCTTAAAGCTCAACATTCCAAAAACTAAGATCATGGCACCCGGTCCCATCACTTCATGGCAAATAGATGGGGAAAGAGGGGAAACAGTGACAGACTTTATATTTGGGCTCCAAAATCACTTCAGATGGTGACTGCAGCCATGAAATTAAAAGACACTTACTCCTTGGAAGGAAAGTTATCACCAAGCTAGACAGCATATTAAAAAGCATAGACATTACTATGCCAACAAAGGTCCATCTAGTCAAGGCTATGGTTTTTCCACTAGTCATGTATGGATGTAAGAGTTGGACTATAAGGAAATCTGAGCGCTGAGTAATTGATGCTTTTGAGCTGTGGTGTTGGAGAAGACTCTTGAGAGTCCCTTGGACTGCAAGGAGATCCAGCCAGCCCATCTTAAAGAAAATCAATCCTGAATATTCATTGGAAGGACTGATGTTGAAGGTGAAACTCCAAAACTTTGGCCACATGATGTGAAGAACTGACTCCTTGGAAAAGACCCTGATGCTGGGAAAGACTGAAGGCAGGAGAAGGGAACGACACAGGATGAGATGGTTGGATGGCATCACCACCTCAATGGACATGAGTAAACCCAGGGAGTTGGTGATGGACAGGGAAGCCTGGCATGCTGCAGTCCATGGGGTCGCAAAGAGTTGGACACGACTGAGTGACTGAACTGAACTCTTCTACCTGTAGAATATCTTAGCTTTTGTTTGCTTTCAGAATTCTCTAAATAAGAATGACTATTTTAATTGAAGCACACTCAAAAATATTTTATTTATGCAAGTCCTTCAATGGAATTCTATGACAAACTACTTTTTAAAAATACCACAGATTTATGTTTAGATTGAATGCTTTTGTGACTATAACGCTTTCTGCAATACTATAAAAATAAATGTTATGTATATGTATATTATCACTTCCTAAAGTCTATACTTCTGTCTCTTTCCTTTTATTATATTCAGGGAAAAATCAGCATAGTTCAACTTCAATAGCTGTCAAAATGCTTAACATATCAGAAATGTTATTGTCTTTGGAAAAATATATAAAATACATACAATATGGATTCAGGCCAGAAATGGCACCTCATTTAGTTGTAAATATAAAAATGCCATGCACTCACTTTATTTAGAAATATTCCTTAAGTGTTTGGTTTACACTGACATTCAACCAATCTGTGTTTATTCTCAAATTTGAGCAGGATACCTCCCTATCTTATGTTTAAAATAAGTATTCTATCAATAATTTCTAAAGACATATTCTTCTCATGATGATATTTAGCATGCTATTTTGCAGGCTAAATAATATGCAACTTACTGGTTCATAAAGGATAATACAAGGGAGAAGTCATTAAGTTATCACAATCTTAAACTTGCAGTATAACAAAAGTTTTGAATATTGCACCAATAATGTACAGAAGGCAGTTTATGAAAATTAAAGTTTAGAATTGAACAGTTCTGGAAAAATCATTAAATTTATTCTTCTCTGCAATAATGGAGAGAATAGCTGTTTCACCAAAGTGCAAAACAAAATGTATTCAAGATTACTTGGTGCCTTAGAATTGCATATAATTACATTTTTTTACCCAACTTATTTCCATGTAGAAATTGCTTCCTGATCACTCTGAGAAGGCTTGACTCTACTCCTATAATCTAATCACCCCTTATTGTAAACTTCCCTCCAGCCCTACCCATACCCCACTAAAAGCTCTTTCTGCTCTTACAACAGCTATTTTTGAAACTCCTGGGTCCCTTATGAACCAACTTATTTTGGCTAAAAATAGGACAGTTGACACGGGGTGGGAGGGGTTAAAAGTGAATATTACAGAATAAAATTTAAGCTTTTAGAAAAGCTGTAGTATGTGAAAAAAAGAAGTGTGAAAAGCAAGGATGGCTAGGGAATTTGAACTTGGAATCTGCTAGACTTTCATTAAACGCTTAGAATCTTCCCTTTCACTTTCAGACATATTTTACTCCAATTTATGACAATCGTTGCCTGAAATGTCACCAACTATGAGTTGACTTTGGCTTAGAAGCATCCTTTTTATAAATGTAAATAAAGTCTTGCAGTATGACTCTCAGCCATTCCCACTTTTCTCATTTTTTTCTTCCTAGTATGCAACAGAGATCCCTTAGGCTGAAGTCACATTCTCTGAATTGTGGTAGGAAAGAAATTAGGTGATCTTTGTGTCCTGGCCAGGTCGTGAGGGCAGGAAAAAAGGACCACAAGTAGAGAACATTTACAGGGGGAGGCGGGAAGAAGTGAAGAGGAGACGGAGTGTGCCAAAGCAAACTATGCTTATTTAAACTTTCCCCTGCAATTTGCTATGTGCTCAGTAACAGAGAAGAATCTCTCTTCCTCCACTTTCTATTTCACACTTGCAATCTTATTACTGACTGCATGGCCCAATGCCTGCAAGGATCCAGAAGTGAACTGCACTCTTATTGTAATTCATCTTCCATCCCTAGGAGTTCATTAGATAATAATGACTGACATCAATGGCTTCCATCACTTGCAGGTCAAGTCTAAACCTGTTTGCATAGTGTGCAAGGCAGGTATGAATTCCCCTGCCCATGTGACTTCTCCAGCCGCATTCCCAGCCCTCCCAATCCAACACTTCCCAAAGTGTTCTTCTTTCTCTTAGAATCACATCTTTGCATATACTCTTCCCCCCACACCTCTCATCGGAGAACTCTTATTCCTCTTCCCAGGGGTTGAATGATGCTAGGAGCAGATGTTTGGTACATCAAATGAAAGGACAGGAACTTCAAGTTCGAAGTAGAGGAGAGACAGCTATGTAAACAAACTACCGGATATTAAATTGCTAAGTTGGAAATTGTACAAAGTGTATCGGACATAAGATGTTCCTAATTTTCCTCCAGGAAATCTTTTCTGCTTTTCTGATAGTAAAAAGGAGCACCTGGAAGCCCACTGGTCAAGGAGTAGATGGTTGATAAATACATGTATGATGAGGAAAGTAGAAGGAGAATCAAGTGAAATGTCCACAAAAACTCTCTTTATATATAAACAACTTCCTTATAACAGATCAGTCTTAAAATAAAGACTTTACGTTATGCTTAAACATGCCAGTAGAAAAAGGACATTTTAAATTATTCTTTTATTTACTTAATTTACCTTCAAATTGAAAGTCTTTGTTATTCTTTCAATATTCCAATGTGTAATAGTGATACGGGGACTCAGAATTTGCACTCAATTTCCTGGCCATGGCTCCTCTCCAGCAAAACTCTTCTCCATGACTGCCCTATCTACTCCTAAGCTTCTGCTTTTATAATCTTCCTTCCTTCCTTCCCTCAAGCTACCTAAAAGGGATGCAAAGTGGTGTGTAATTCTGAAGTAAAAAAAAAAATATTAATGTTTGTTACATGCTTGTTTTTTCCAATGTGAACACAGTATGGACAGGAAGTCAGTCCAACTTAAACTTTGCTAAGACTTGATAATATTGGCAGAACATTTCAATTTTCTTGGTTTCATGTGTCTGAAACAATAGCTCCATGATACCAAATTCTTATTTAGCCTTTTGTTTAATTATTTTATTTTATCCAAAAAATCTCTTTCTGAAGTGTTTACATCATACTTTATCATACCTTATGTTACTCAAGATTATATTTAGAATTAAAATGCTTTAAGACCATTTCAAATTAAGTAGGATAATCAAATATAATGCTTGGCCAACAGATATAACCATAGTCAAAAGATGAACATCATCAGTAATAAGATTTATCAACATTATGAGTTACCTAACATGATGCATGGAGAGAAAGGCACACCATCATTTTTTTCTGAGATGCTTGCCAGAAATGTATCTCAATCTAATCATGAGAAAACACTAGACAAACTGAAATTCAGAGATATTCACAGGATAACTAAGCATTACTCTTCAAAAGTGTCATGAAAAACAAAGATGAGCAACAGGCATAGATTGGAGTAAAGAGCTGAAAAATCTAAATGCAACATGGAATTGTGGAGCAGACCTTGGAACAGAAAAAGGGCAAAGTGGTTAAAAAAAATTGGACCTCAATGAAGTCTGTAGTTTATTTAATAGCACTGTATCAATGTTAACTTTTGATAATTCTAATATGGTTACAGAAGATGGTAACATTAGAGGAAACAGGTAATGTGTGTATATGTTCTGCACTCGTTTTGCTTCTTTTCTATAAGTCTAAACTTTAAGATAAAAAGTTAAACACATATACTGGTGTGATCAACACAGATGAGCTGTGCCTAAGAAGTTCAGTGGAATATTGCAACTGGTGGCAGTTTTTCAGGTGTAAGAGTAATGTTAAGTTAAAATCCCACATGTGGCAGAGACTCAAAATCCATTTCCTCTTCTTCCTTGGCCACAAAGCCATAAAATGTTAACTGAAAACATGGCACCCAGAATAAACACCCATTTTGCAGCTTGTGTGGCTTATGTGATGAGTAGAAATAGAAATGTTCTTAAAAAAGAGCAAAAGAAAAAATAAATTCAATCATATAGCTAATTTTAAGCTCAAAATAAACACATAAAAGAGCTCCTACAAATATAAATATTGAAAAATTACAAACAATATCAAATAAATTGGTGGAAGGTCCACGAAAAAATAATACTCTCCACTTTCCAATATGTTCATTCTATACTTTACCTACTGAAGAAATGACTTCTTCAGTACTTCTTCATTGTACTGAGCCAAGTACAATACTTTCTACTGACAATATATAAATTAATGAGATATAATTGCTGCCCACTAGGAGCAAGATGCCCATAGGGATGAAGATGTAGTGAAGGAGAGGGGGACACAAACAGATAAGTATATAAGATAAATTGGTGGAGGATCCATGAAAAAATGGATCTTCAAAAACAGATGACTAAAAAGTAAAGATGATGTTCAGGGCTGATATATACAAGAGTAGTGGGATCTAATGATGGCTGAGGGCAGGTCAGGAGTTGGCAAACCACAGCCCATGAGTCAAATTTGTCCCATCAATCATTTTGTAAAATCATGAGTTTGTAATATTTCACTGAACTTTTTAGCCACAGCTCGTTTTTGTGGATCACACCACTGTATGTGTTTAGCTTTTCATTTTAAAATAATTTAGGCTTATAGAAAAGAAGCAAACAGTACAGAGAATTCCTGTTTTTGTATTTTTAAATGGATACAAAAACAAGAATAACATTTCATGATATATGAATATGTGAAATTTAAATTTCTGTGTCTAGAAATTCAAAATTTCACCAATAAAAATTCTGTCAACTTTTTTAAGCTGTCATATATATAAGTGCATGCATGCATGTTCAGTTGCTTCAGTGATGTCTGACTCTGTGACCCTATGGACTGTAGCCTGCCAGGTTCCTCTGACCATGGAATTCACCAGGCAAGAATACTGGAGTGGGTTGCCATGCCCTCCTCCAGGGGATCTTCCCAACCCAGGGATCAAACACGTGTCTCCCGCATCTCCTGCATTTCAGGTAGATTCTTTGACCCACTGAGCCACCTGGGAAGCCCATATGTAGTCTTCACTTATTCTTTATTTTTCTTCTTGGTCCTCAAAGCCTAAAATATTTACCACACTAATTTGAACAGAAAAACTCTACTAACTCCAATGGTGCTCAGATTTTGGCAAGCATCAGAATTCCCTGAAGGGTTTGTTAAACCATTGATTGTTTGGTTCTGTGCTCAGAATTTTGGTTCACTAATTCTCAGGCAAGACTTGAAAGTTGGTACCTCTAACAAGTTTCCATGCAATCCTGTTGCCACTGGTCCAGAGACTACACTTTAAAAACCGTTGTCTCAGATGTCTTGTTCAAGGGGCAATGAAAAAGGCCAAAGGAATAGACGGAGAGAGAGGACATTCTAAGTAGTGAGCATATAGAAAGGCCTAAAAGTAAGGAACATGGCATAGTCTTAAATGATAGATTCAAAGGACTAATGATAATGGCCCTCATGAAGGCAAAGCACTGGGGACAGAGACAGACTCAAGATGTCATTCGAGGACGGCTCTGTGGTCTTTTGGCTTTGGGAATGGATAAATGGTGCTGGTTTTCGCTGAAAAGTATAATGCAAAAGGAATAGCTGATGTGGAAGGAAAGCTGAGAAATTCAGTCCTAGATATGTTGAGTTTGAGATGATTAGTTATTACTTTTTTGGCAATGGTTTAGGAGTGGGATCCATGTTAAACACATTATTGACCTGGTGATTTTTGCAGAAACTAATGCCTATGGCTGGTGATTTATTTTGTAAGTGAATATTGGAACCTCTCCAGTCAATAATGTTTATGTAACAAAACAGATTAATATGTCTCTGGTCAATAGTGAGTTAAAGCTATGAACTTGGAAGTTTTTACCTTACGTGTGCCCTGGATATGGATGAGCCCACAGAAAGCATGCAGGCTCAATTGCTCATTGTGCACATGCTCAACTGCTCAGTCTGCAACTGTGCAGACTGTACGGACCAGAGCCCACCAGGCTCCTCTGGCCATGGGGATTCTCCAGGCAAGAATATTGGAGTGGGTTGCCATGCCCTCCTCCAGGGGATCTTCCCAAACCAGGGATTGAACCTTCATCTGCTGGGTCTCCTGTTTTGGCAGGCGGAGTCTTTACCACTGAGTCACCTCGGAATACCCAAAGCTGAGAAGAAAATCTTAGGGAACACCAACATTAAAGAGGGCTCAAGTGGATGTAAAAGAGGATAATTAGAAGAATATGAAGATAGATGCACAAGAGATACACTTATATGGGAGGATGGGTAAGTTAAAGAATAAATGTCTCATGGATCCAGTAGACTATCTAATTTGAAAAAGTAATTTGCTACTATAGTCTGGGGATAAATAAGAGAAAGTATAATGAAATAATTTCTAAAAGGTTTGCTGCAAAGGGAAAGAGGGACCAAAGGATTGCAATTAGAAGCAACGTAAGCTATAAATTAGAGGACAGAATCACTGCTCGTCTCTCCACTGATAGATCAATCTACTGAATATTGGAAAGGGTTTGCAGTAAAAGGTGACATTTTGGAATATGACTCCGAGGTCAAAGAGCTAAAAGCTGTCAAGTGGAACTGAGGCCAAGGTGGGAGAGTCTGATAAGCACAACCTGTGTCTGTCACAACTTTGGCATGAGGTCATCAGGGGATGTCATGAGCAGAGCAGAAGTACTTCTCTTCTTACTACTCACAGTGTATGTTGAAGGTAAGAAGACTGAGGTAAGAAGACTGTCCAAATCTCAAGGTATAGAGTGTGGAAGTATGGGGACTTCATCTATTTTCCAGGGTTTAATCTAGAAAATAATTGATACTTATAAGCACTTGCTTTTCCAAAAAGAGTGTGATCCTTCCTATATCCCACCACCAGAATTTCTAGCACAGATCAGTACCTCCAAGAAACAGAGTTTTCTTTGTACTCAAAGTAGCTGCTAAGTTAAGTTTTGGGGTGCTGAACAATGAGAGGCTCAGAGGTTTGTATGAGGTCAAACTAAGTGGTAATTTTCAGATCAAACTATATTCTGTAAGAACAAACTTTTAATTGGAAATGAAAGTTATTAAGAGAAAATAATTAATTTATATTATTTTCAGGGCAAGATATGTTTAAACACATTAAACTCCTACCATATAACTTCTTTATAAATTCTGTTTCCACAAGAGGTAACTGTCTAAAGTCTCAAGTTAATTCAGAGTCTAAGAAAACTGAGTGAGCTAAAAAAAATACTATACTAGGATGCAAATCCACTGAACATCCCCAACTATTGCAAATGTAGCAGGAGACAGAAGAGACACAGGTACAATCCCTGTGGGTCAGGGAGATGCCCCGGAGGAGGGCATGGCAACCCACTCCAGTATTCTTGCCTGGAAAACCCCACAGACAGAGGAGCCTGGCGGGCTACAGCCCATAGCATCGCAATGAGTCAGACATGACTCAAGCGACTTAACATGCACACAGGCCATTAATTGCTTTATATTTGTATATTATATTTTACTATGCAGTGTCATAAATCTAAGTTGCATTTGAAAATTATAAAAAATTCTCATATCTATTTAATTTTAGAATAGAAACTTCCCACCTAAATCTAATCATTGCTAATCAGTTCAATTCAGTTCAGTAACTCAGTCGTGTCTGACTCTTTGCGACCCCATGGATGCAGCACACCAGGCCTCCCTGTCCATCACCAGCTCCTGGAGTTTACTCAAACTCATGTCCATTGAGTCGGTGATGCCATCCAACCATCTTATCCTCTGTCGTCCTCTTTTCCTCCTGCCTTCAATCTTTCCCAGCATCAGGGTCTTTTCCAATGAGGCAGCTCTTCGCATCAGGTGGCCAAAGTGTTGGAGTTTCAGCTTCAACATCAGTCCTTCCAATGAACACCCAGGACTGGTCTCCTTTAGGATGGATTGATTGGCTCTCCTTGTAGTCCAAGGGACTCTCAAGAATCAAGTACTCTTAAATGAGCTTATCATATGCTAAGAATTTTATGTGTATTATTATATTTACTACTTGGGAATTCTATTTAAAAACTATAATTATTGCCTTGAGCTGAAGACAGCTATAAGCAAAAAGTAAAAATCTCACAATACTTCTTTACTCTGATGGTTGTGAAATATTTCTTACCTCTGTTACACTTTACAGATACTTCACTGGCCGTTTTCTCTCACACATAATTTTTCCAAGAAGAAATATGTATTATTCTTCTTCATTAAAATGTGAAACAAGTGTGAAAACAAATACTACTTTGTATAAAAGAATATTTTTCCAGTTTCGCATATTTTGATCAATACCATTTTTTGCAGTACTAGAGATAATCTGGGATTTTTGGCAGAAATTATCTGTAGTGGGGTGTCTGTATAAAGTATCAAAATCCTCAAGGTTTTTACACATATGTCAACTAAATATATGTAACTGACTTATAGCTAATTAGTTCGTGGAAACTTTATATTTTTAAAAAGAGCAAACAATGGATATATTTGTGGAGTCTAGTCTTAAGATGAATCATAATTATTGTTTAAGGTGGAGCTTACAAGCATACAGTAAAATAGCAAATATATTTGGTTTTCCTTGTTTCAACACACTTTGTTAAGTTGATTTATCCCTTCCATAATGAATGTTGTTGGTATATGTAGGTTTTGAAAGTCTAGGGATACAATTATTACTTATAAAGGAGGACTGAGAAGGACTCTAAAATAACAACAGTTGAAGAACGTTGCAATTGAGATTGAAATACAGAAAGTGTTATGGCTTGTGTTGCATTTACAAAAAATATTTTATTTTAGTTTAATTCAAAGATTTAAGTTCAACATGCTGAAATACTACCATCACTATATATTCTTTTTTACAAAACATTGAGTTTTGCATATAAGCTACAACTACTAACTCATCTTACCAAACAATATTTTTTGCAAGGTAGACAGAGGAAATAAATTCTCTATTCAACCCCGTTGTTGCGGTACTTTGAGTTAAGGGGAAAAAATGGAAAATCTTCAAAAACTGTTTGGTTGTAAACAGCCTAATTCCACATATGAAGCATACAGCTATTCTATCTTTCTTTCTTCACCATTAATTACAAACAAATTCATCTTTCTCTTGTGAAGTCTGAAGTTTGTTGTTATTATTGTTAGATGAGTTGCATTCAAACTCCAACAACAACAACAAAAAAAGATGAAGCCAACATTGAAATTCATCTCACAGTCCGGAATTTACTTAACGGCCAGCCTGTGCACTGTGATAAACGGAATGATGATCCGGCAACATGTCTTTATCCATGGTTTGCTTTAATTAACGCCGGCTTGTTTGTTGAAAAGATGATTAATATGCCAATGAAAATTGCATAATTGAATACCACAACACTGGCACAATCAGAAAGACACATGCAGTTTTTGATTAACATTTATTATTATTATTATTGTTATTATTATTATTATGCTTTTTACTATACTCGTCTCACTATGAAATGATGCAGTTCTTTGACCAAGAGGTGAAAGGAAACAGGACTGAGGGCAGGATACTCCTTGAGCAAGAATAAAATGCAATGCAGCTTAATCAGAATGAAACAGTTCTTTGGTGAAAATGGTCCTTGGGATTTCAAAATGCAGGCTACCTCCAATTAAATCTACATACCAGAAAAATGTTAAAGCGTGTAAGACTGGTTGATGACAGAGGAATTTAAAAAAAAATCTATAAATACAAGATATTTTCACAATATCCAAGAATAGCTATCTAAGGATTTATACATATTTTATATAAACAAATGACTTTTCAAATATATCATTTTATTTCCATATTAAGATTTTGGATAAAGGTAAAAAACATTGTGTTTTAAATCCTGAGCTTTAGTCAGTTATATATTAAGAAATGTTTTTAAAAAGTAATCTTAAGAAATGTATTTTGTGTAGACCATCATCTACTAGATGGGGACTTTTCTTTTTGATTTCATTTTCACAAACAAATACTATTTCCACTTCCACATCTGTGGGTCCGGCTCTGTACTCAATTCTTAGGATTTAAACACAGGTAAGAAAGTATGCCTGCCTTCAAATGGCTCATTTTAGAACTATCAAAATGAAATTCTATAACAAAGATTGGATTCTATTTTCAGAATTAGCTCAATATCACTTGCCTAAATTACAGATTGATAACTAAGTATGTATATAACATACAAAATGTATGTAAGCATAGTTACATCTTTGAAGTCAGGCAATTACAGATGCAATTTGGTAACCCAACAAGGAAAAAAATCATTATTCTAGATTACAGATATTTTAGTGGTTCTCTATTGCTATTTATGTAGCAGTAACTCCATACAGCATTTTTAATAATAAAGTGGTAAACTTTTGCAAGAAATTTGCACATAAATGATAACATCACTTCAGTAAAAGTATAAATGAATCCAAACTAAAAAAAAAAGAACTGCGATAAACTTTTGAACTCACTAGAAGGGCCTTTATTTTAATATTCTACTTATAAGAGCTACACGAAAACCAGATGAGATAACTGGTTGTCAGTCTCCTTTGCAAAAACCTTCAGATGCTTGGTTTATGCTAAAACCATAAGCTTAAGTATCTGATGGAGCAATTTGAATTTCTGATGACTATAGTTGAGTGCAAAGAGACAATTCTTGAAATACAAAATTTTCCTATAATTAATCATATAGTTATATCTCCTAATTGCCTGGTTATTTAGTGAATCTCTTCTAAACAGAGAGTATTCACCACAGAATCTCTGGCAAGGTGATTAAATAAGGCCATGCTGTGGCACAGCTGTAGCTCTGGCCCTGAGGCACCTCAATCAGGATCTGGGTACCACTGTTCTATCTACTACGGTCTTCACAGTGTCTTTTAGAAATTTACCATCATAACGCACTTCAGCGAGCAATTACATCAAAACTAAACATTTCAATTCAGGTAACTTGTGCAATATTACAGGCAGTTAAGGTTAGCACTAGACTGACATTAAAACACTCACTTGAAAAGGAAGAAAATTAATTTCTTTCAATGGAGAATAAAGTTTAAACTAACAACTCATAATGGACCAGAAAAGGTCAAGTCTCCCTTAAGAGAGAGAATGGCTTCGAACACAGGACAGCTCTTAAAACTCTCCAGAGACCTGCCCTGTTCATACACAACCTGCTCTCCTCTAATTCTTTACCGAGGGCAAGTTACTTAACCTCTCTAAGCCTGTGTTTCCTTTCTGGAAAAATGGGAATAATGATGTTCTACCTGTGGCAGAAACTATTCATTACCTGCCATTATTTGCCTCTGCCCAACACTGGTATTTCTGATTTTAAATAGGGTATGTGGTTGCCTAAAATAAAAGCAATATTATCCATCCTCTTTGGTAGGTAAGTTAGGCCATATGAGGTAAGATCTAAAATTAGATGATGGAGAAAATGTATGTGCAATTTCAGGAGGTCTCTATATTGAGAGAGGAAGAACTACATATGTCATCCTTTCTTTCTCTTGATGACTGGAGTCAGATGTGATGACTGGGTGTGAGCAACCGTTTTGGCCCTTGAAGTGAAAACATGGTTGAAGATGGTGGAACAACAAAATAGAATGAATCTGAATGCTTTATAATTCTGGAGCTGTCAAAGCTGCCAACAAATCATAGACTGCTTACACTAAATTCCATATACATTAAGAAAATAACCTTCTTTCTTATATAAGTCAATGTTATTTGGGGGTCTTGTCACTTGCAGCCAAAACTGACAGACTTTATATAAAGGACTGACATAATAAATGAGAAAATGTACATGGATCAATCACTTAGCATAGTGCTAGATAGTAAACAATACCTGGACAGATACAGTTGATGATGATATCTTGATTATATCATTTTACTTCATTTATGATTCATTTCATTTATTCCAGACATTGTAAATTTTTTTAAATTCCATACTAAGTCTCAGATACTGCTCTAGAGGAGGGGTTGTTAAAATCCAGCCCACCATCTGCTTTTGTAATAAAGTTTTATAAAATACAATCATATCCATTCATTCACAAGTGGTCTATGGTTGCTTTCACATAACAGCAGAGTTTACATTCACTATTTAGCCCCTCACAGAAAACATTTTCTGATCCCTCTTCTAAAGAACCATGGAGCTGGCATTCTAATACAAAGACATTATATAAAACATTAAGTGTATAATATAATACACTGAATATAAATAAAAAATAATCCACTTAGAAAGCAAATCATCTGTGGAAACAAAAGAAAACAAGAGGAAAGGTACCTGATAAGCCATCATGAGTACTTCATCAGATGTGTACTTATCTCCTAGTTATGAAGATGGAAAATGCAGACTTTCAAAATCTAGTACAATTAAGTATTACATTATGTACCTAGACCTCTAAGTTTGATCACAGCTTGCCATACATCCTTCTGATAATTTGGATTCCCATACAGCTTGCTTATAGAGGAAAAATATGATAGAATGTCTAACATGAATCTCCGGTCCATTTGACAGATTCTGCAAATAAATGAACTGGCATCTTGTAGTACACATTAGTCCCTTGTGAAATTTGTTTTTTGTCAGTATCCTTGAATCTGAAATTTTTCTACATTGCTATACATCCACTCAATTCAGTTCAAAAATTATTCTTCATAGGATGTAAATTTCAATAATGTTATTTCCTGTGCAGTTTGGAGTTGCTAGCAAAGGATCCTCACTTGAGTTTAAAAAACTCATACATTTCCCCCTTGCTCCAGTCTGAATGTTTATGCATGCTAAGTTGCTTCAGTGATGTCCAACTCTTTGCGACCCGATAGACTATAGCTCATCAGGCTCCTCCGTCCATGGGATTCTTCAGGCAACAATACTGGAGTGGGTTGCCATGTCCTCTTCCAGGGGATCTTCCTGATTGATCTTCCTAATCTTCTGGGAATTGAACCTGCATCTCCTAAGTTTTCTGCAATGGCAGGTGTGTTCTTTACCACCAGAGCCAGCTATGAAGCCCCTGAATGTTTATGCTTCTCCAAAATTCATATGATGATATTCTCTCCCCCAAAAGTGGTGGTCTTGGGCATTTGGGCGATGATTAGGTCACGAGGGCAGAGACTTAATGACTGGGATTAGTGCATTTATAAAAGAGGTACCACAGACCTCACTTGTGAGGATACAAGAAGTCTGTAATCATAAAGAGGGCCCTCTTCCAGAGGACTGTGCTGGCATGCTGATCTTGGATTTACAGCCTCCAGAACTGTGAGCAACAAGTTCTATGGCTTATAAGCCTCACAGACTATGGTATTTTGTTATGGTGGCTCAAACAGGCCAAGACATGCCTCTACTTCTCAAAATATAACCAAACATCTTAGAAGGATGGTTTTCAAGAACAAGTATCAGGAAGTTTTCCAAGAGCAAAACCATTTAACTCTCTTAAGTTCTGGGAGAAAAAGAAAAACTATAGACTCTTGTTAAATCAGATTAATTAAAACACACACCATATACAAATAAGGCAGCCTATTTCAAGAACACTTTACAAGGTCGAAGATCAGTCATTTAAAATACATACATTCAGAGAAGTTATGCATCCTATCTCAATGAGCAACACTCAGATATTAGGACTAGACATCGGTAAGGTGCTTAGTGAGGAGTGGAGCCCATTCCATAAGGTTCAAGTGACTTCTTAGGAGATTATCGCCTTCTCAATGCTGAAAGTAGGATTATGAGTCAGGCAGAAGGAAAATATGACAATCAGAAAGATCCATTTCTGAAAAGCTTTTAAAAGGATGCCTCCATTTTCTCATTCCTGGTCAGCCTTTCATGTGACTCATCCAAAGCTCAGGTGATGGAGCTCTGTGTTACTGAACTTGCTCCGGTTTATAAATCAGGCCACATTTAGTCAAATAGATGACAAGCGTGAGTCATAATGTATCAGTAATGCCTTAAATTTTTATGAACTAAGCTGAAATCACTTCCTCTCTGTTTTCCTCCTATCTTTCTGACAGTTCCTTTTCAGTTTTTTTGGCTCAATCCTCTTACTCTGATCCTTCCCTAAATGTCAGTCCTACATGGTTCCTTCCTTTGGATAGTCCACATTTTTTAACTCAATTCCCCATTCCCCACCCATCTTTGCGACCTTATGGACTGTAGACTGCCAGGCTGCTCTGTTCACAGGATTTTCCAGGCAAGAATTCTGGAGTGGGTTGCCATTTCTTCTCCAGGGGATCTTCCCAACCCAGGGATTGAACCCTTACTCCCACATCTGCACTGCAGGTGGATTTTTTACCGCCAAGCCATCAGGGAAAACTTAAAGCTCTCAAAAACTTTAACAGAGTCCTGAGGCTTCTCTTCTTTAAAGCCTCTACTTGCTCTCCCATCTCCTCAACCTCTGCTTCACCTGCTTTGTTTCAGATCTCATCATGCTTTGCCAGGATTATTGATTTAGTCTCCTAACTTCTATTGCTCAGGCCTACACTCCATCGCAAGGTGCTATCATGGGAACTTTGTTAAAATGTACATCTGATTGTTCATTCTTAGTCTCAAAACACAAAACAAAATAAAAAACAGTCACCTCTGTGAAGTCCCCACTGCCTGCAGGCAGGCTCCTGGGCTCTATATTCTGCCACCTGGGCATTTGTGGCCACACGTGGGCTACAATTAACTGAGCTCATTCCGTGAACTCAGGTATCTCTCTGAACTAAACTTACCAACATATCAAGTTACTTTGAAAACTTGTCTGTCTTACCTGGGTTTTAGGTGGTAAAAAGATATGTATTTTCTAGGGTGTGTCAGCACTGACATATCTACACACCTTCATCAGGGTTTAGGGCTAGAATTTACACTATCTTTACTCTGAGAACCCAACCTCTGATAAATTGGGACCAAAAATAGACCAGGCTGGTAATATCTCATAAGGCAGCTGACAGAAGCAAATATAAAAACTGTTCTGGTAAAACATGTTCCCAAAACAAC
Source organism: Cervus elaphus (assembly GCF_910594005.1). Classification (NCBI taxonomy): domain Eukaryota; kingdom Metazoa; phylum Chordata; class Mammalia; order Artiodactyla; family Cervidae; genus Cervus; species Cervus elaphus. Next base: position 60,743,981 of record NC_057835.1, read on the forward strand.
CAGCATTTGCACAGATGAAGTCCTTTTAAAATAAGACCACAACCCCAGATTAGAAAATATATGGTTAAAGACATAGATTTATCAGAATTTGGCCCCTAGAAACTTTTGGTGATGATAATAATGACAGTCAACATTTACTGAAGAATTACTGTTTGCCAGGCACTGTTCCAAGGACATTCCATGTATTCATTCATTTAATGCCACAGTAACTTAGTGAGTGGGTACAATTATCTTCTTTCACACTTGAGGAAACTGATTTGAAACTAGTAGATAAATGCAAAAAAAAACATATTTAAAATAATTCATGATATAAAGGGAGTAATCAAAAACTCCATGCTATTAAAATAAATCACTATTAAAGCAGTAGTCAGATTTGAAGAAAAATTTAACTTCTAGACATGAATACATTTAAATTAAAAAAAAAACCTCAGGGGAGAATTTAATCTCTGTAGTAAAATATACGGAGGGAAGAATTAATAGTTATATCTCTAGCAAGTTCCAGGAAAAGAGAATAGTGAGGCTGGAGGAAAATAAATATTTGAAAACATAATGGCTAACATTTTCTCTGGAATTGATAAATGAAATGAATCATATTTGGAAAACACATATCATATTTTTTAAAAAAGCCATCCCTAAGCAGATCATGTGAAACTACAGAACCTCAAAGTCAAAAAAAGATTTATTAAAAGTAACCAAAGAGAAAAGATAGATATCCTACAAAGGAATGACAATTAATATGACAATTAATCTTTCCAACGGCAAGAAATGAAGCCAGAAAATAACAGAATAATCTCTTTAAATTTTGTGAGAAATTAACTGTCAACATAAATTTTAATATAGCTAGTTTATTATTCAGTATTAAAAGCCAAATAAAGATCTTTCTAGGCTTTAAGATACTGAGGGTTCACTGCTTGGAGAACATTGCAGAAGGAAACACAAAGTTATTTCAGGAATAAGAAATTAAAAGAGTCAAGTGCAAAATGCAATAGGGACAAAGAACCCAGGTAAATAAGCAGAATACATCTATATAAATATTTCATTTATAACAATAGTAAATTTCTAAAATACGAGAAAATAAGATCAAATAAAACAAGAAAGTGTACTGGGATTAAATTATTTTAAAGTCTTAGAATTGTTTGTCAGAAGGATATAGATGTTGCTTAATGATAGATTTTGTTGCTATTGAAATCTCAATACATAAAGGAAATTATAAAAAACAGAAATAACAATATATATCTTCCAAGTTAGTAAAGAAAAAAGATTTTTTTAAAGGCTGAAAAAAACGTTTGTAAAAAGAGGGTAAAAAAAGAATCAAATCATTTATAAGATACAAAACTGTATGGTAGAAATACATAGAATTAGATATATAACCATGATAAATGCAAACAGAAGAAATACCCAGTTAATGGGCAAAGACTCTGAGTTAACAATTTTAAAAAATCTGCCTATATAGTACATTGAGTAGGCACACCTGAAATAAAATAAATAAATACAGGTAAAGGAAGAGTTAAAAATGTCTTCTCTGCATACGATAATGTCAAGGGAAGGAAAAGACAAGCCACAGACTGGGAGAACATATCTGCAAAAGATATAACTGACAAAGGATCGAAAAACCTCATAAAATTAAACAAGAAACAAAACTACCCAATCAAAAATGGGCCATATTTTTTAAACAGGTATATCAATCTTAACAGGTACATCAACAAAGAAGATATACAAGATGGCAAATAAGCACATGGCAAGATGTTCCACATCCTACATCATCAGGCAAGTGTAAATTAAAACAATGAGATGCCACTACATACCTAGTAGGATGGCCAAAATCTAGAACAACATGAGTTGTTGGCAAGAATATGGAATATCAGGAACTCATTCATTGTAGTGGGAATATAAATAGTACAGTCACTTTGAAAGGTGATTTGGTAATTTCTTATAAAACTAAACATATTTTTCCCATTGGACAGTAATTACACAGCTTGGTATTCACTCAAAGGAGGTGACAATGGCTTGCATGTACTTAATGGCATAGCCTCAAAACACATAAGCAAAAATTTAGTGAATTACAAGAGAAAAGTGGGCAAATTCATATTCATAATAACAGGAAGTGAAAATATATTTCTTGCCATAATTGGCAAATCAAATAGAGAAAAACACAAGACAATCCAAACAATCAAACTAAACTGTGATCTATCTGCACCTTCTCAGAGAGTATGGATTTTTCCAGAGCACGTATGTAATATTTGACTGCTCATCCACTCAACTGCAGAATATTAACTCGGAAGCCAGATCCAAATTGGTATTTGCAGCCCCATTCCCCTCATTTTGCACTAAGAAGCTGTTGATGTTGTTTTACACTTAAGCTAGTTTATGCTTTTGTAACTACACTCAAAATTGACACTCTATTCTAGAGTTGAACCCAGTAGAGGGCCTGCCATGTGGTTCTTATCTGAGCATCAGCTGGATGCTTACTTACCTACTTAAGATACATTCTTATTACATGGATGCCATTCTCTCAGAAAGCTCATTACTGACTGCTATGGACTGACTTGTCTTTCCAAAATTGATATGTTGAAGTCTTAACTCCCAATGTGACCTTATTTGCAGACAGTCTTTATGGAAACCATTATAAATGTGGTCTTAAGGGCTGGGCTCTGACCCAGTGAGATGTGTGCTTATAAGAACAGGCTGATAGAGCAGAGTACCCTCTCTCCACTCACCCTGAGAAAAGGCTACGTGAGCACAAAAGGAGAAGACGGCTGTCTGTATGTCAGGAGAGTCCTTACCTGAACCTGATCCGGCTGCCACTCAGATCTCAGATTCCCAGCCCGAATAATGGTGAGGAAATAAATTTCTGTTGTTTAAGCCACCCAGTCTATGCTATTTTCTTATGTTAGACTGAATATACTAATAGTGGCAGAACAAACAATGAAACTTAAAGGAAGCAATGCAGCCTGTGTTTAAAATTATTCTTCTTACACTAAAAATGTGATACAACACATTTTTCCAGCCCATACCAAGCTTCTCTTACTTTCACTTTGCTTCCACATATTTTCTGGAGTTTTGGGAAAATAATCCTATCGTGTCATCCTCCATTAATTTAGGAAGCATGTATTGACTGCAGTTACTACATATGAAATTATTTCTTCTCCCTGCAAAGGAATCTTTTCAACTTTTGAGAGTATAACTTTTTTTGGTATTAATTTTACATTCCAGTCTTTTAGATTCCATTGTATGAACTCAATAAATACCTGATTAGAGGAAAATATGTCTAGCTGATATTAAGAGTTCAAATAAAAAATAAGAATAGAAACTACATCATACATAACTTACTTTTACGCTGGTAACACACAATCTGATCCACAGCGATCCTGGTGCAATACCTGAGATTGTTTAGATATGGTTATATTAGTAGGTACAGAGTTATGTAATTTAACTGCCTGCCATGTAAGTTGAAGATACATGCATAAACATAGGCACAGAAAGATGAAAAGATTCTGAAAGGAAGAAAGAAGTGGCAAATTAGATAAGGTATCAGTGCTCCCTGGTAAGTATTGCTCTTTCCTTTCAAACACATGCAGTTCAGAGAGCTAGGCACAAGATATATGGTTGCTCCTTGCTCCCCTGCAAACCATGAAACAGAATTTAAAATTTACCTTAGTCAAATGACCTATGAGAAAAGCCACCGACAAGAAAACAATGTACTACCATAATCATCCACTCTCAAAAGATTATCACGGTAATAACTGAGCTTGCAGCTCGCATTACCTACCCCATTACTCCCCATGATGCTCAATGGGGAGTTCAAGCAACTCACCAACACGGCAGTACCTTGACTTAGGCAATGTAATAAAAACAGCTTTGAAACACATTGAGAGTTATATAATCACGATATCTGATACACAGAAAAATGTATAGGACTGGCAAAGTACTAGCTATTGTTCCAAAAAGAATCCCACCAAGCATGCAGTCAAGATTTTTGTAAACATGTTTCACTACACATCTTCAGGTTACAGAAAGGCAGTGTTATAGATTCTCTCACACAAATAAGCTTCTAATGGATTTTATTTCCATAACTGTGAAACACTCTTTTAACAATGGAGCCAATGAACTGCAAAAAAGAGAAATGCAACAAGTTCTTCTAACAAGTTCCTCTTTGTTTATTAGGATTGATTCTAAAGCTCTGAGCTTCAAGAATGCTAGCCTTAGATATTTTACTTGAGCTGCAGGCCTGAACTACATTACATTTATCTTAAATTATAGACATCACCACATTATTTAAATAGAGAACACATTTTTGGCCATTACTTTCTATGTGTGAGGCACAGAATTGGGACTCCAGATATCTATGTTTTAACCATTAAAATTATAAACATTTTCCCAGTTAGGTTGTTACAGAATATTAAGCAAAGTTCCCTGTCCTATACAGTAGGTCCTTGTTAGTTATCTATTTTAAATATAGTAGTGTATATATATCACTCCCAAACTCCAATTTGTCCCTCCCCCAAACCTTTCCCCTTTGGTAACCATAAGTTTTTTTTCTAAGTCTGTAAGTCCGTTTCTGTTTTGTAAGTAAGTTCATTAGCATCAATTTTACATGGGAAAAGAATCTGAAAAAGAATAGACACATGTACATGTATCCTGAATCACTCTGTAGTACGCCTGAAACTAACACATTATTGTTAATCAATTATACTCCAAAAATAAAATAAAAATTGAAAAAAAAAAACCAGAATGGATTAATAAGGTCCTACTGTATAGCACAGGGAAAGATATTCAGCATCCTGTGAAAAACTATAATGGAAAAGAACATGAGAAATCATAGATAGATAGATAGATGATAGATCTGATTCACTTTGCAGTACAGCAGAAACTGCAGAAATTAACTGCAATAAAATAAATTTCTAAAAAACTGGTATATATTTTGACCATTATTTTATACCACATTTCTTGAATTCTTTTATATATATATATTTTTAATTAAGCTGTTATCACTTTTCTGTCTCTAGACATATGTACTGGACAATGCTGGGAGTGTCTCTTTTTCATTTCAATGCGGACAGCATGGCTTACTCCAGAACCCTGCTTTCCTCTCTGCAAGCGAGGACCGAGGACTCAAGAGTTCCCAAACCAATAGCCAGCCAGACCCGAAAACACTAAAATAGCTACCAGCTCTGCTCTAGTTTCCCACCTTGGCCCTTCTGTCTTACCCTGGATTCTACCAGCTTTTGCTCTATCAAGTGATATAAACGGACTGTCCTTGCTGTTTGAGTCTGTACTGCAGTTTCCAAGGTTCACACGTCCATTCAGGGCTGGGTCTGCATGTCAGGCAGAATCCCCAGTGCCCTGGTTATACATACCTTCTCCCAGTTCTTCAATCACTCATCAATCTAAGTGCTGCTCTACAGGGATTCTGCAGATTTAACTATGTTGCCAATTATAGACAGTACCATAATATTTAAATAGTTTAGAAGAAAGAACACATTTTTGGCCATGCCCCTCTATATATAAGGCACTGAAATTGGGAATCCAGAGTGGGGAATATCTACATTTTTAATACTTGGACTAAAAAGGATTTTACAGTCTCAAAAAAGCAGGACCTATTGGAAAAAAATTAATACAACAACTTTTAAAAAATACATAAATATCCATCTTCTTTAGTTCTGAAAGACAGTAAAAAGTAAGTGCTACAGAGTAAAACACTTGTCTATATTTTTTTGTCAGTTTTCTCACAAAGACATAAGTTTCTACATATCAACTTGAATTTTAATGTCAACCTAGGTATCTTAAAATTGATTCAGTGTCAAATTAGCCCCAGAGTAAGAAAGAAAATAAGAAACCCCATTATTATTATGTCAGCAAAGAACAGGATACAAAATTTTATGGTCTCTGAGAACAACATGAAAATGGAAAACATACTTTTTGTCAAAAATGATTTTCACAGTTTTCTTACTGCAAGATTATCTAGATCAACCAAAAAAGAAAAAAAAAGGCATGCATATATTATCTTTGGGTCCTTCATTATTCACAGTAAAATGTTTCAAGCATCAAAACTGTTGATGAACTCTAGCTGGGTTTCAGGAAAACCAGGGTCAGAGGGAAGAGGAGGATAATTAAATAACCCGAAGGAATTTGAAGAAGGTGCAAGGCTTCCCTGGTGGCTCAGATGGTAAAGAATCTGCCTCTAATGTAGGAGACCTGGGTTTGATCCCCAGGTTGGGAAGATCCCCTGGAGAGGGGAATGGTAACTCACTCCAGTATTCTTGCCTGGAGAGTTCTATGGACAGAGGAAACTGGCGAGCTACAGTCCAGGGGTCGAAAACAGTCGGACACGACGAAGTGACTATCACTTTCATGCCTCTCACACCCAAACAGGTGGTCAGCAGAATCACCCGAGCCAACATGAGGAGGAAGTGACTATTAACACTGTAGATTCCCGAGCCCCTTCTGCATCAGAGAATTAATACCCACTGGATTCGGGCTTGGGAATCCAGTGATCAGTCTCTCTCAGGTGCCTTCCAATCCTAAGACTGCTATTTATCTCAAATTTTATGAAAGCCAAAATTGTCTACTGTTGTGCTCAGTCGCTCAGTCGTGTCTGACTCTTTGTGACCCTAAAGACTGTAGCCCACCAGGCTCCTCTCTCCATGGGATTTTCCAGGCAAGAATACTGGAATGGGCTGTCATTTCCTTCTCCAGGGGATCTTCCTAACCCAGGGATCTAATCTGCATCTCCTGCATTGCAGGTGGATTCTTTACCCACTGAGCCACTTGGGAAGCCCAAATTGTCTGTATCATGAAGAAATCTCAAATTACAAGAGTAGGTGACAAATCCTGCTGCCAACTTGCCCAGGTAATTCCCATTAGGGGTCAGGATCATTAGAGGTACGTTATTTTAGCTATCTTGACTCTGGCATCTATAGGTATGGGTAGAGTGTCATCAGGTCATGGGTAGAATATAGGATAGTAAGTTCTTTTGATACATTCCATTCTTATAAACTAAACTAGATACATACAGACTCACATTTAAAAACATCCACATAGTATTTTTAAAGTACAATTTACACAGGCAGTTCAATATAAATTATCATTCAATCTTCACATCAGTTTTAACAGATATTTGATGTTATAAATGAAGAAACATTACACCAGAGAAGCTAAAGCAATTATCCAGCACCACACTGCCAAGCAGTAGAGAAGCTGAGTGCTGACACTTGAACTGACGTGTGCTAACTTCAATTCCCATGTTCAATAGCATTTAAATGGAAGATATCTAATTAGGACATTATGTATTAGAGTTATGTCAAATGACTCATTGTTACTTTGCAAATTTGGATCAGAGTTCCATGTTCTAATTCTTGAAATAATTCATTTCCTCTGGAGCCAAAATTAAACACTTCTTATCATTGAGGTAAGTGCATTGTGCATTAAGGAAAGAAGTGATGACTATAACCCTTATTCCTGTATGGTCCAGACATAGAAAAATTTGAAGAGTAGTGTTGGAAAGATTTTATAGTAAGTTACAGACCCAATTTCTAGCCCAGATCTGCCATTAAATAGTTATATTACCTTGAGATAGGCATGTAAATTATTTAGACCTAAGTTTCCACTTGGGTAGAAGGGAGGAGCTGGTACCTAATATAAACAAAGCATTGCTACGCTATGCTTTTCCAGATGATCACTAATAGTCATGTCCTAGGAGAAAGTTTCAGAAAATCCTTGGGTATTCTTTTTTAAAAGAATTTTACTTTTCCTACTCACACAATACTATTTAATTTGGTAACTGTATGACTCTCTGCCCACATGATGGTTATCAGAAATAAATCAGCTGACTGAATTACTTTATTTCACTATTAAATGCAAGTTAAACAATTTCCAAAATTCTTGAAAAATTTACCAAAAATCCACTACCAGCTGAACATACACCTTATCAAAGAACATTTTTATCATTGTCACTGAATTATGTTTTTATTACAAATAATTTTTTTCAACTTTTCCATGTAGAGTAGAAATATAACTGCACAGCTATAAAAACAAATAAAGACCACGTGGAAATTTGGCACACATTTGCACAGTCTTCAGTTTTTAACTGACTTCTGGAATACTTCAAGACTAAATGCAAAAATGCCTGGTGCTGGAAGGGGGACTCACACTTAAAAGTCATAGTGTTCCTAATGATCATCTCCCCAAACTCCCTAAATCTCCCTGCCTCACCCTCACTCTACCCCACTCTTCATTCAAATCACTATTTGAACATGCTAATTTTAATGAGTTAAAGCAGAAAATTAAATTCTACATTCATTCAATAAATATTGATCAATTATCTATTGTGGGCCAAACCCTACACTAATCACTAGTGATAATATGGGAGGCTAGGCAGACAAGGCTCCCATTCCAGAGTCTCCAGTCAGTTAGAGGAAGAGAGGAAATTGCCTAAAACACCAACTTAAAGAACAAAGAACAGTAAATGCTATGAGACAGGGCCTCCTCTAGAGAAGTGTGGGAGAGGACAGGCAGGAAATCAATGGCTCTGAGGAAAATCATTTTAAGAACAAGTCACATCTGTCCTACAAAATAGTCTGCATGGCCTCATCCAGAATAAATATTTGACAAATGCCTCTAACCCCTAGGCACACATCAAAATCTTATAAAAACATTTCAAAAAACACCAAAATCCTCAGAGCTATTTTATGAAATTCTGACGATATAGGTCTGGTTACCTGTTTTATAAACAGATTTATAATGCGTACCTCATTTTGAGCACCAGTTTCTTAATTTGTCCATTCAAGGCTCTGTCTTGGAAACTCCTGCTTTTTTAAATGATTTCCATAATTAAATATGGAAATTGAAATATGCAACATAACAGACATTTCTCTAAATCAATAAGCAAAATGTAAAAATTCTGCTGTTAAAGTTAACAGTGGCTGAAAAATTCCGTTTCCTTATTCCTGTGGAACACGATTCACTAATGACTTATAGATATAATGTTAAAAATATTTCTCAGAGTCACACTGAAATTTTTAACTATGTATTTCCAAAATTATCTTAAATTCAGGCCAGTTTCTTCCTCAGCTTAAATCTTTGGCACCTGCAAATTTTCCTTGACTGTAGCATTGTGACTGGGCACAGAATTTCCTCAGCAAATCACAAGCACTAAGTAGTTGAAATACTTGATCTCTACTAACAATCAAAGGTTTTATGTTAAATTTGTACATTTAAGCTCTTTTAAAATGGTGGTGTTTATTTATTATGTGCACAGAGCACCAAGCAAAAGCACCCAAGTGCTGGTTAATTTCCAGGTCAATTCTAACCTCACTAATCATTCATTGAGAATCATAACAATGAGAAGCAGAAGGGTTCTTTACAGGAGGTTAGGGGATTTTCCTTGGAAAGGTTGTCTCCTGGTTATAAAATTAGAGAGAGGGAAGAATTAAAATGATCATGCTCTAAAAATGACTTAGTAGAAGTGACAGGGCTTTTTTTTTAACCTAAATATTTTTTAAGTACCAAATTTGTCACTCCTGGAAGTTATATGTTACTAACTGTAAAACCACTTTATTGCAGCAGTAAAAGAAATGAAGTACTTTTAGCCAATGTTTTTCAATAAATCAGGAACTTTGCATTAAATCCACATTTTATTTGCTTATATGGACGTTCTTTTATTTTGACTGAATTGGTACAGACTACTGAATCACAGAATGAGATGCTTCTTAGAGGTCTCACAAACTCAGGAGTGGGGTTTTCCTGAGGGCAATAGGGTGGGGAAACTGTGACCAAAAAAATGAAAAGAAAAGCTAAAGCTGTTTTGCTTGAATTAAGAAAAGTATTCATCCAGGATGAATGTTTTTAAAGCTGTACTCCCCAACATGACCATCTCTAACTAGTCATTTAAGTTTTAATTGCTTTGATTTTAAATATGTTCCTATTAGGTTTGCAAATTATTATGTAACTTCAAATTTGCTAATAGTTAACAGTTGATGATTTATTATAAATTAGATTATAAGAAGATAATTTATGTAAATTCTCCATAGAATTCTTACTAATTATTTTTTAATAATTAAGAGGTTATGAGATCTGTGCTAGTTGATTCTTGGTCATTTTTTTTTAACTTATCAATGACATTATGAAGAGAGAGAAAAAGGATGGGAAAACTAAAAAAAAAAAAAGGAAAATCACAAATCTAATCTTGTTTCTCATTAGTATCTCAGTTTAAAATGTTGGTATGGTACTGTTTTCTTAAAAGTGTTGGTTCATATTAAGTTACTTAGTTCACAGTGAATTTACATGTTTCCTGACCATTTTCACCGTAACTAGCAACTATTGCTGAATGCTTGACTGAAAATGAAGCGTATCAACATCATAGCTTTTGTGAACTTGAAGCAACGTGACTCATAATATATGTCCCTCACACAACATTTTCCCAGGGCAGATGAATTTTAGATACAAAGAGCACAGAATCAAAGAGAGACAGTAACAAAGACTGGAACTGAATATTAGAAATAAAAACCTTAAATTTTATACAGGCATATCCAGTAGTCAAGAACTCAGCTTAGTCACTTTGTTAATGGACTACCGAGTATATCATCATAATCTAATATAAATCAATTATAACTAAACCACCACAGTAAAACTGCCATATGGCAGGGTAGCCTGTTTAAGGCAGCAGACCCCCGTAAGTGCTTTGGAACTTTTCCAATTTAAGCTGCAAAATGAAAGAATAAAGTCGATTAGATTATCTCTGTAACATTAAAAGCTAGTGTATTTGCTTGCACATGTGTGTATATGTGTACATGTGTGTATCTATAAACACATTTATATCTATATCCATTTGTGTTAATACAATTGCATATATATATATTCATAGATAACAAGTGAATAAATAATTATACAAAGTAATTTTTCCCAAGTTTGAGGTCCTATATTTCTGAAGGTTTTGGAAGTGAGGGAGAAATTCCAAAAATTACTTTTGGAAGTGAGTGAGTATTCCTTTAACTCTGTTATCCTATAGGAGTTCTATCTAGGTATAAAAGTTGATACAATAGCATTCCTGAGTGGACTTTAACCTTGTTAGCAGCTGTATTCAAGTAAACCGTAGTAGAGTTGATTCTTTTATGTCCTCTTTAACCCACTGAAACTGCATACATCTCAAATCATTCAATATTTACTGAGACTTTGTTGTGTTTGAGACTGTGCTGGGCTCCACTGGAGATATAAAGAAGTAGTCAGCTAGTTAGAGAGACAAGACATACACATGTACAACATTTAAAACAAGATTTAAACATCTGTTTGCAAGAATAAGAGATAAATGTCACAAAACAGTGTTTGATGCATTACAAAATAAATTGTATGAACCACTCTTCTTACAGCACCCCGCCCCCTGCCCTCCCTCCAGGAGAGTAAAAGATCATAGAAGATTCTGAGTTATACCTTTCAAGATGGATCAGTTTAGGGTAGAAGAGGAAAGGCATATTCCAAGTGAGAATAGAGGACAGTGAAATACAAGATGAGTTTAAAAGTCAGATGTCAGGTTTTTTTTTTTTTTTAATTAAGTTGTTCTCCAGTTATAGAATTTAATCAACACTAATTAATCAACTCTAATTCAACGGCATATATTCTGTGATGCTGGCTGAAAATAAAACATTTACTAAGTAAAGCATCAGGGATATTTACTTGGATGAAGCAATAAGTTAATAATTTATTTATTTTGTATTTCCTAGTAGCTTTTGTGTTTTAACTTTGTAGTTCCAAGCAAATACTGAAAAATTATATATCTGCTTATGTTCAACACTCTAAAATAAATTAGACTGATTCTTTGAAAGCATATTGGGGTACTGTCTAAAGGTTAATTTTTTCCTCAAATATTTTACCAAAGTAAATGAAAGGTCATTAAAGCTCATTGGTTTCCAATTTATTTTGCAGGTGCCTATACAGGTTCTTAGGGCTTCCAAGGTGGCCTTAGTGGTAAAGAATCTGCCTCCTGATGCAGGAGCTGTAAGAGATGTGGGTTCAATCCCTGGACTAGGAAAATTCCCTGGAGGAGGGCATGACAACCCACTGCAGTATTCTTGCCTGGAGAATCCATGGACAGAGGAGATGCATATGGTCCATACGGTTGCAAAGAGTTGGACATGACTGAAGCAACTTAGCATGCATGCATGCATACAGGTTCTTAAAGATCATTGTGCATAAAAATTTTATGGACTTTATTTGGTATATCTGTGGTGGTGCTCAAGTAGTCCACTGACCACATTTTGTGAAACACTGGCCTAGAGAATTGGGGCCTTGAAGAATAATCCAAATGGTTCCCAGAGAAGGTCAAACCCCAGCAGTTTAATCTAAATTATTTTTATGATAAAGAGACTATGCAGGTGCATTAGAGTTTAGTGATAGTTCTGACAAGAGTTATAATTAAGCAGAGCTTCTGCTCTTGTCAGAACCCAAATCCCAAGCAATCAGTGGAGAATAGCTGATAATGTAGAACTTAAAAAGAGGCCTCCATGAACAAATTTCTCTTTGGGGGATATGGAGAGGGTTCTGCATGCAGTCCTGCCCCTATCCCTCACCCTCATCCCAATTCTCTAGGAGAAACATATAAGCATGGCCAGCCATAACCTGCATTCTTATGTTCAGACTTCACAACCCATTAGCTGAGTAAACCAAACCCTTGTTCACAAAGATTCTGCCCAAATGTGATATCTCTTAAGATGTGAAGAGAATTAAATTCTCCTTGGTTCTTCCTTGGGATTTTGATTATACTCCTGAAATAGTGCCAACCATGATACATCCAAATAAGATATGTTTCTGCTTCTCATCCATCCAGACAGTGAGCAGTTCATGCTAAAAATGGCATATCTTACTCTTCTTTGTGGTCCTAGGCCTAGTAAGCTCTCAACAAGTGTATACAAACCATGTACACACAAAACAATCACTCTGCCCAATTCTGTCTGAAGCTGGTATTTAGCATATACAGTTTGCCAAGGAAAATATGTTCCGAGATGGAATCCTCTAAACAAGAGAATGTGATAAACCACTGGAGAAAATCACCAGCAGAATGATACTGATGGATCTATCAAATGTTATTATTAAATGGATGATCAGAAACTGTTTCCAATGGGACGTATAGGAGAAAGATTTCAAGTATAGAAAAAATGTGACCAAATAAACAAAAATTACACCTCATAGCAGGGAAGTAATAAACTTTTTAAAATGTGAGTCATTGTTTCAGAGGAAACAATAATAATAAGACAACTTAAAATAATTTTAGTTGAGTACATTGCCAACATCCATTGGATCATCAAAAAAGCAAGAGAGTTCCAAAAAAACATCTACTTCTGCTTTATTGACTACGCCAAAGACTTTGACTATGTGGATCACAACAAACTGTGGAAAATTCTTAAAGAGATGGGAATACCAGACCACCTGACCTGCCTCCTGAGAAATCTGTATGCAGATCAGGAAGCAACAGTTAGAACTGGACATGGAACAACAGACTGGTTCCAAGTTGGGAAAGGAGTATGCCAAGGCTGTATATTGTCGCCCTGCTTATTTAACTTATATGTAGAGTAAATCATGCAAAATGCCGGGCTGGATGAAGCACAAGCTGGAATGAAGATTTCCGGGAGAAATATCAATAACCTCAGATATGCAGATAACACCACCCTTATGGGAGAAAGTGAAGAAGAACTAAAGAGACTCTTGATGAAAGTGCAAGAGGAGAGTGAAAAATTCTGCTTAAAACTCAACATTCAAAAAACTAAGATCATGACTTCTGGTCCCATCACTTCATGGCATATAGATGGGGAAACAATGGAAACAGTGAGAGAGTTAATTTTGGGGGACTCCAAAATCACTGCAGATTGTGACTGCAGCCATGAAATTAAGAGATGCTTTCTCCTTGGAAGAAAAGCTATGACCAACTCAGACAGCATATTAAGAAGCAGAGACATTACTTTGCCAACAAAGGTCCGTCTAGTCAAAGCTGTGGTTTTTCCAGTAGTCATGTATGGATGTGAGAGTTGGACTATAAAGAAAGCTGAGTGACAAAAAACTGATGCTTTTGAACTGTGGTGTTGGAGAAGACTCTTGAGAGTCCCTTGGACCACAAGGAGATCAAACCAGTCAATCCTAAAGGAAATCAGTCCTGACTATTCATTGGAAGGACTGAAGCTGAAGCTGAAACTCTAATACTTTGGCCATCTAATGCAAAGAACTGGCTCACTGGAAAAGACCCTGATGCTGGAAGACTGAAGGTGGGAGGAGAAGGCAACAACAGAGGGTGAGATGTCCACCAACTTGATGGACATGAGTTTGAGCAAGCTCCAGGAGTTGGTGATGGACAGGGAAGCCTAGCGTGCTTCAGTCCTTGGGGTTGCAAAGAGTCAGACACAACTGAGCTACTGAACTGACTGACTTTTTAAAAGCAAACAGTGTAAAATACTAAACATGAAACATGTTAAAATTAAGAACAGGGAACAAAAACAATGAATACAATTAATTCACAGTAATCAAAGTATATATTTAAAACGTCACATCTATTTTTGCAATTAAATGAGTAAAAACAGAGGAAAATTAGCTTCCACTGCTATTGTGTTTATCACGCCAACATACTATTCTCTTTACATGTATATGTCAGTTAATATTCTCAATGATCCTATGAGATAGCCATATTATTGGCCCATTCTATTGAAGAAGGTACTGAGGCATGGCAAAGCAAATTCACTTGTCAAAAGTCACTCAGCTAGACAGCAGAAGTCAAGACGTCAAGCAGGTCTTCTTCCTAGCTCTTACTTAAGTCTATGTTTTTAAGTCCTGTGCTATTCCACTTCTCTCAGAGAAGAAAGAGATAGAATATGAGTTGGGGGGTGGTGGTGATGGCAGGCAGCAGAGAAGAGGGAGAAAAAATGGAAATTGAGAAAAAGAGAAAATTACAAACTTTTAAAGTTCTTTGACATATTGTAAGCTTCTTGAGGATAACCATCATAGTTGACTTATCTTTTATACCATGGTGCCTTACTCATCATTGTAATAACAATACCTAACATTAATTAAGTACTTCCTTGGTAGTAATGGGAATATTTACAATGAACATCATAATTATAATAGCTAAATATCTTCGAGCTTTGAATAAATTCTGTACCAGGTACTTTGCTAAGCACTTTACATGAATGAACTCATTAAATCATCAGATAAACTAGGTGACTTTGTGACATCAAGCAAGTTATGAAAATATATAGCCCCATAGGTAAAATATGGGATTAACAGTATCAATGCCACCATGCTTTATTTGTCTAAATGACTTAATACAGGTAATGTGTTTACAACTTACTGGAATGTAGTAAGTTAAAAACAAACTTTGGCTATTCTTATTATTATTGATACAACTGCTATTATTCCTATTTTAAAGATGAAGAAACAGGCATGGATTAAGGGATTTGCTGAAGTTCTCAGAGCATGAATATGAAAAAGTCAATCCTTGGAAGTCAGTCTGACTTCAGAACCCTCCACCCTGTATGTGCTCAAGAAATATTTGTTGACTGCGTGCATACATGAATGAATATGTGAGTTGGGGAGATATGGCAGGTAAAAAAGAAACAAGCTAGATAAAAATTGAAGACAGAAGGAAAATGGGATACTTGGTGATTAAAAAAAAGGGGGGGCAGGGAATTGAGAGATAGGGGAAGGATACGAAAGGATAAGGAGATGTAAAACAAGAAAAGAAGTTCATTACAGGAAATCCTCACATAATAGTGAGGTCATTTTCTTTTAATCACAAGCAGCAATTAATTTAAAAGTGAGCACTCTGAAATATGAGAGATCACACTGAGAAAAATTAAAAGCAGCATTAAAGCAGATTCACCTTGAAGTTGGCAAAACTTATTATATAACTGGGCAAAGATAATAGGGAAAAAAATGTGATGACATGGCTCCCTGATCAAAGCAGGTGTAACACCTCTAAGCTACAACATTTCTAGATTTGTGTGCTCTAAAGAGCTTCTCCTCACATCCCCTTTTCCTGCCATGGGTCAAGTGAGAGTTCTGAATTTTGAAAGGTCTTCAAGAAGGAATCCCTGACATAAAAAATAACTACTCTGTTTTCAGGAGAGTAGTTGAGAGGAATGTAGAGAGGAAAAAGGATTAATGATTCTAAGACTAGAGAGTTTTAGAACAACTACTCTGGGGGTTTACATACAAGGTTTTCAGGAAATAAAATAATAACCGGTAATAACATTTGCAATAGTGCTAACAGAGTTATATAATTTTCTTGGGTCCTTAGATGTTGAGTGAATTGTTTGAGATGTTGGCTATTAAGTGTCTGACACAGTGTCTCATATGTAATAAATGCTCACTTAATACATCTAAGCTATTTTTCCCTGATGATATAAGTAGCATTAATACAGAATGTCTATTCTTCATCCTCACAGTGAGGCAATGATGTGCCGGAACCAGAAAGGTCAAGCCATTTAAGATGCTAATAATTATAATGTTGAAATAATTAGATTACGGGGTTGAGACTGAGTAAAACTAGAAAGAAGGGCTTCCCTCGTGGCTCAAACAGTAAAGAATCTGCCTGCAATGCGGGAGAAGCGAGTTCAATCGCTGGGATAGGAAGATCTCTTGGAAGAGGGAACGGCAACCCACTCCAGTAATCTTGCCTGGAGAATTCCATGGACAGAAAAGCAGCCAAGTTACAGTCCATGTGGTTGCAGAGTCAGACACGACTGAGCAACTAACACACACACACACACACACACACACACACACACACACATGTAAGAAATGAAGCCAGGAGCTATGTAGGTTACACAATGAGTTTGCTAGAAAATGCATAGATGGTTATAAACAGAGAAGAGAATTTCTAAGTGTTTAGCACCAACTCTGGGTAACAAAGAAAAATAAAGTGTGGTTGTATATGAGGGCTGACAGAAAAGACGGAAGAGATGATCCCTCAGGCAGAGGTAACTGGTTTAAATGGTCACAAGTACAGTGAAATAGCTAGGGATAATGAATATGCTCTAGAATGAAAGGGCTTCCCAGGTGGTGCCAGTGGTAAAGAACTTGCCTGCCAATGCAGGAGACATTAAGAGACACGGGTTCAATTCCTGGGTCCGGAAGATCCCCTGGAGGAGGGCACGGCAACCCACTCCAGTTTTCTTGCCTGGAGAATCCCATGGATAGAGGAGCCTGGCGGGCTACAGTTCTTGGGGTTGCACAGAGTTGGACACGACTGAGGCGACTTGGCATGGGACGAGAAAGAAAGCTAGACAATGTTGAGTAACGCTGGCAAGAATCCTAAGGGGAACAGAGAAAAACTGGTTGGTTGAATGGTAAAGACAGTGCTGTAGCCAGGGGGCCTACACATTGGGAAAGTATGGTTTGTTGAACCAAAGAAAGATAAGGCTGTGGTCTAGAGGGAGAAATGAGGGATGATAAGAGAGCCCAGAGAAAGATAGTGAGATAAGGAATCTGGGTGATGGTGGCAACAGAAGTGGTGAGGAGGAAACGAGAGATTCTCCTCTAAGAAGGTATTGAGGTTGGTAATAAGGTAAGAAAAGTTTAAAACAGTGAGGCTGAAATGTTTGCCAAAAGATTTTTTTCCTTCCATGAAACTAACACAGTCATTCAAAGACTAGGTGTATTACTTTTATCATCATTAAAATAACATGGTTTGAAAAATGCTTTGAGTTACTTAAGTATACTTAAAGCTGATATACTTAATGTTGATTGAAAGGATTTTAAGCAAAGTTCATAGTACAATGTAATCCATGAGGTCAGTGATCGTTTCTCTCTAGTTGACCACACCATTCTCATGGTTCAGCAGAACTCCCATCGGATACAGACATTCAATAAATACTTAGCAACCCACTGGGCTCAACATTTTTTTTTAATTACTTACGACCAATAGTCTTTGACTAAGACAGCAACAAAAATTACCACAATTGTCAATAACTGAGAACTTCTGAGTGTCAGGTATATGTCAATTGTGCCTCCTTTTATTTAAGACATACTTTAAGAGCAGTTATTATTACCCCACTTGCTAGTTAGTAACAAGTTAGTATTAGTAATAATACTAGTTACTAAAACTAATTAGTAATAATACTAACTTGCTACTATTAGTGTTATTAGTAGTAAGTTAGTAGCAAGCTAGTTAGTATTATTACCCCCCACTTGCTAGTTGGTAGCTTGTTAGTAGAAAAACTGAGGAGAAGAGACACAGAGTAACAGCTAAAATCACTCTCTTTCCAAGATCCTTCCACTTTGGTAAAAAGACTTGTATTAGAGATGACAAATATATTTAAGAACTGCCAAGCCCAAAGTCAGAGTTCTGCACCCAAACTCTGCTATGATCTGTGTTTAATTGTAAAGGGTGTTGGAGAGTTTCCAGGACAGTTCTCCTTCTACCCATGCCTGCAGCCTGACTAGGGTAAAATACAGTTTCACTTGACCTTGGTTTATTCTCACAGCACATGTATGAGGAAGGTATCATTTCTATGAAGAAAAACTAAAATTCAGAGATAGTAGGCAAAATTTCCAAGGTCATTCAACTAATGAGTAATCAAACACTGAGCCAGGATTTGAACCCAATTGTGTACAAATAAACATATTAGAATTTTCTTTTTCCATACTATTATAATTCCAAACCTTTTGTTTCATGCTGAACTCATCAACAGTCTTCCCAGGTTACTCAGTAGGTAAAGAATCTGCCTGCAATGCAGGAGACCTGGAGACACACGTCCAATCCCTGAGTTGAGAAGAGCCCTTGGAGAAGGGCATGGCAACCCACTCCAGTATTCTTGCCTGGAGAATCCCATGGACAGAGGAGACTGGTGGGCCACATACAGTCCATGGGTTCCTCAAATGTGGGACATGAATGAAGCAATGGAGCACAAGCTCATCAATAACCATGTTGTCTTTTGTATTCTTAAACCAAAAAAAGAACTTTCTCAAAAATAAGAAAATAAAGCAATTTTTAAAAATTATTTCATTTGGCATTTATTCAAGTGTGTAATTACCTATGGGGTAAAATGATATTACTTTAAGCAACCAAAAAATTTAAAGTTACAATCTATAGTAACAGCATTTCACTATGGGTAACTTGGGCAGTTAATGAACTCCTTATGCACTTTTTAAACCTTCTCTGTAAAGAAGAAACTATGGAAATAATAATGAAAAAAAGTGCTTGTGTACATATAAATGAAAAGGAACAATGAAAGGGAATAAAATAAAATAACCAAATTATTCAGTTGTTAAATATATAAGACCAACTTTAGAACATTACTGACATCCTAAACATAAAATCGTATAGGAAACCATAAAATTGACTAATAATTAGCTGGTAGCTTGTAGAAATTGTCTTAATTTATATATTTATTATTGTTTTAAACAGTTTTGAGAATATTCAGTATATACTCATTAAGAGTTTACTCCTATAATTTCTTATCATCCTCTCCAATACCACATGAATATGATTTTAAAATAATATTTTACATAGGAGAAATTATGTTTTCCACAGATGAGAAAAGACGTTACAGCTAACACATCTGTACCCCTATAAAAACAGAAATTAGTTTGGCAAGGAAAATGAATTCATATTAAAATATTAAAAATTAAATGTAACGTCATAAAACCTCTACCCAAGGAAAGCCATGAAGTAAGACCATTTATCACACTGATTTAATGAGGCATTATCTTTAATATTGGTTATTTCCTACAATAGAAGGAGTCATACAGCAGAAAGTCTTCATTCTTGAAACATCCTTACCCAACCATTGAGCCAAAGGTACTTCACTGAGAAAAAATTGTATTAAATTATTCTACTAAGAAAATTCAGATTTTGTCTATCCAAAACCAATTTTCTCTCAAAAAGTCATTACCAACTTGTTAACTGAGGTATAAATATTTATTATCAAATATCTGGATCAATAATTCATCTCCTAACAAAAAGGCTTTCAAAATGCAAAATGCGGTAGATACCTCAGTTCCAAACATTCCAAATCTTAAAATTGTAATTGTATTAGAAATGTCATGTGCCTTACTGAAATCTGTGTTTTAATCCCCTCCAAGTTAAATTCCAGTCACAATATCCAGAGTACCATGAAAACCATTTGCAAAGAGCTGGCTCTTCAACTACATAATTCAACTTTTTATGTCAGCTATGTAGCAACTGTACAAGTCAACTGTATATGTCAGCTATATATTTTAAAGAGAAATATAAAATATAGAAATGGAATTTCCATAAATCTAGCTTTAACACTTGCTGGTTTTGTGTTCTTAGTAACTTAAAATAATAAACAATTTCAATTTTTTAAAAGTAGAAAAAGACGCATCTGTCTACAAGGTATAAAAACTATGCTTCTCTCTTTCCTTTATCATATAACAAATAGATGCTAATATATATATAGTTCTATATGAAATTAGTCTAACACACTTGTGATTGCAGTTAATTTAATTGGTTGTCCCTTTTGATAACTAATTTCAATTGTTTCATAATTCTACATTTTATAATGTCTTGGAGACATTACAAAATAAAAAATATCCACAAATGAATGTTGTCTCATTTTTTTTCCCCTTGACAGTCAAGACATCTTTGCTCCTTCTGTAGATAAATGTGTCTTCCACAAACAATCTTTTTTCTGGTAACCTCATCTACAGTCAATATCAATCCTGGTATAGGTAGCAAAAAGAGATATTTTCCTCAAAGAGAAAAATCAAGAATGGTAAGTCAATTATAGAATTGACATCTGTAATACGCCTGAGTCTTTTCTCCAGCCTCCAAATGAAAGGGTTAATCATATACATATTTTTTGAGCAATTTCAACCCAATTACAAACAGCTGTAAAAGTCAGGTTCAATATCGAGATCCAAAGGAAGAAATTCCCTCACAGGCTTCCTCCATTTTTCCTCCCCCACAACGGGTGCCTTCAATAGAGTTCCAACTTCTATAGATCACAGACATTGTTTGCCCAGGCTGACCAATCTCTGAGGCAGGGGTTTTTTCCCTTCAAGATACTTCGTGTTAACAGCTTGAGGGCGTTCAATCAGCACTGCTTTGATCTCAGTTGGAACTATAATTATTTAACATTGTTACATGGATTTCTATAATCCACCCCACCATTAAATCCCTTTTACACCCTCATGTTCTGAGGCCTAATCTGCATCTGTACACTTAGTTTGTCTTCTCTGCTGGTCTCATGAGGAGCCTGTATTCTCCAACATTCCCACTGATGGTTTTTCCCCTCTCTCTTCCCCTCTAATGAAATCATCTTCTTACAAATTGAAAACTGCAAAAAGCATTTGGTCTGTTTTTAAGAGCACCCTATTGAATAACAGTGTCATCCACCATTCACAGCAAACTTTATTTTTTCTAATCCTATGGAATTCATTTACTCAGTGGACTTTTTATTAAAACAATGATAAGCATATATTTGATTTTCTAAATAGGAATTTTTGCAAAAGCATACACAATGAAAAGTTGTCAGTGTTGTGGTAATTTGAACACCCCAGAAGGAGTTAGTAACATTCTGCCCTTTCCTGTTTCTTCAGAAAGTGAACTCAGCACAAAACCAATTGAGAATAGAAATCTCATGAGAACTATTCAGTATGTTTGTCTGAGGAGGTGCGCAGGTTAAGTCCCAAGAAGAAAAGGAGAAAAGGAAAGAGAAATAGGAAGGTACTGTGAGCCCTCAGAAGACCAAAACCGAGAGTTCAGAGGAGAGAGCCCAAGAGAAGTGGGGCTTTTAAGCAGCTATTTTGGACTCTGGTTTTGCTCACTTCTACCATTTTCCTATCCAGTTTTCTTTTCACCTAGTTTATAATTTATACTGTCATTTTATATTGTATGTTTTCCATAAGTCACCCCAAACCCTTTGTGGAATGAGACTGAGCATAAGCAACAAATGTCTATTTTTTTTTTTTTTTAATCTAAAATACTCGAACAATTCCTATTCAACTGGAAGTTTTACTCGGATCAAGAATGTGGAATCCTATGAAACAATCTCGTTTTCTAAACAAAACGGACACAAAGGGACTCATTGTTCTGGCCATGCGAAACCTAAATAAATCTAATGGAGCAGAAACAAAGCTGAAGCAAGATTTAAGACAGAAAAAAAAAAACTGACTATAAAACAAGGGTGATGAGGATGATGATAGAATGAAGTCATGCTTACATCACTTACACAGTACTTACTTTGGACCAGACCCTCTTCTCAGCACTTCACTAATGCAAAGCTCATAAAATCCTACGATGCAGGTACAGTCACCCGTTGGTATCCCCAGGGGACTGATTCTAGGACCTCCCAGCAAGAAAAACAAAATCTTCAGATGATCAAGCCCTTATACAAAATGGTGTAGTATTTGCGTGGAAGCTACACACATCCTTCCATGTACTTTAAATCATCTCTAGATTACTCATAATACTGAATACAATGTAAATATTACATAAATAGCTGTAAATATAAGGAAAATGCTATGTAAATAGTTGCTGCTATAGTAAATTCAAGTTTGGCTTCTTGGAAACTTCTGGAACTTTTCTCTGAGTATTTTCCATCCATGGTTGATTCAATTCAAGGATCTGGAACCTGCAGATAATGAGACTGGGCTGTATATAACACTCCCATTTAACAGATGAGAAAGGTGACATAATTTGACAAAATTTACTCAGCTGTTAAGTGGAAGAGCAGAATCTAAAAGTAATATTCATCTCAGATTGTATCTTCTATTACTTCACTACCCCTACAAGTTTGACCTCACCATTGATCTGAGACTAGGTAAGCTACTCATCACATATTTGCAACGGGGACCTAACTACTCTAATGCTTAACATCTTTACATATAAAATAGGGATAACCTGTCACACTTGCTGTGAGGGTTAAAAGAAGTACCCAAAGACATCAATTTACACAGGAACAAAAAAAAGGAAATGTCATCCAGAGGAATAACACCAGCATGGTTGATCACCACTCTCAATGGACATCCGGGCTGGGACGACATACCTCGTTTTATTGCACTTTGCCTTACTGTGCTTTTCAGATGCTGTGTTTTCTATAGATTGAGGGTTTGTGACCACCCTGTGTTGAGCAAGTCAATCAGCACCATTTTTCCAATAGCATTGCTCACTTCAGGTCTCTGTGTCACATTCCAGTCATTCTTGCGATATTTCAAACTTTTTCATTATTATTGTATTTGTTATGGTCGTCTGTGACCAGTGATCTTTGATGTTACTACGACTCACTGAAGGCTCAGATGATGGCTCGAATTTTTTTTAGCAATGAAGTATTTTTTACTTAAACTCTGTACATTGTGGAAATCTAAAAACTAGACGGGATATAGGTACACTTCCAGCTGAGTTGCTCCGCTGTACTGCAGGAACTAACACAACACTGTAAAGCAACTATACTCCAAGAATAATTTTTTAAAAATAAAATTATATAAAGTATGTGCATCGTTTTTTAGACATGATGAAGACCACATTATAGTGTAAACGTAACTTCTAAATGCAGTAGGAAACCAAAAAAGTTGTGTGATTTGTTTTATTGTGATATTTGCTTCACTGAGGTGGTCTGGAAAAGAAACCACAATATTTCCAAGGTATGCCTCAAACTTAACTTTGTAAGCCTCAATTTCCTCAACTGTAAAATGAGATACAGTGACTGGGGCCAAGGTGCTTAATGAATGGTAGCTCTTAAGGGTATGTTGTTCTCCAGGGCAAAGCCAGATAAATGATAAATTAAACATAGTAACCAAAATGTTGTGACTAGAAAGAAAGTCTTGAGTTCACAAAAATTTTTATCAAAGGATAAATTAAACTTTTTAAAAGGTTTTAATGGAAGATAAAATATATTCTCCTTGCTTGTATTTTAGGGAAGGAAAAAGAACCCCAGTCAGGTGAAAGGATGTCAAAATGTGGTCACAAATAACAGGTGGCATAGTTTAGAAGGGCTCATTGTATGAAAGATGCAGAAAAGCCAGTGATGATGAGCACCACCTCTGGAGTCAAGGTGTTTCATTTCAATTTCATGATTATTTGCTTTGTAATCTTAGGCAAGTTAATGTTCTGTGCCTTGGTTTTCTCTTTTGTCAAGAGGGAAAAAATATTCCTAGAGTGGTTATGAGAGAAAACAATGAGAATTTGCTCTTACACTCCCCATGCCTAAAGCAGTGGCCAGCACCTACTAAACTCTTAAGAAATATTGGGTACTAGAGATATGACTGGAAAGAAGAAAGTTGAAAAGTTCTTGGAGGAAGACAATACTGCCCAACAGAGTTTTACGACCTCAACACTAATTCTAGATGGGTTTCATTTTTAGCATTTCAAGAGAATAACACTGATAACAACATTAATAATAATATCTGAAAAATAAAGGCTTTAACTTTTCTGATTTACTGATTTTACCTTTAACGGCAGTTTTATTTGTATGTCTTTTTTTATTTGTATCTATGTTTTATTTGTATGTATGTTTTTATTTGTATGTCTCTGATTTCTGAAAATGACTTTCTGAGTCCAATGTATGAAATGTCTTGAAATAGATCTATGAATAGTAATAATATTTAATAAGGCCCAAAGAGAACCAGAAGTAGTATTAATTTTGTGTATTTTTATACAATGATTGAAATGTTTCCTGAATTTTTGAAATAGTTACATTAATGTTATCTTCATTTTAATTTATTATAATATCTAATAACTATTTTTCATTTTATTATGTTTACATTTAAAAGTTAAAAATTGAGTAAAATTCAGAAAGCTGAGTTAACTAAAAAACTCTTCTTTAATTTTAAAATATACTAAATTATTCTACCATATATTAATTATGAGTTATGAGCATGAAAAGTAGCCTTAAGTTACATGAGTTTGTAAAATAATTCACTTCCATTTTCCAGACAGAAAAACCTATTTTATAGAAAATTAATTTTGCACATAATTGTAATTATGATTTTTAATGAATGAATAATTTGGCCTTTTCAAAACTATCTACTTATTCTTGAAAATCAAATAATTTTTCCTATCATACATATCAATATATCAAAACTGGGGGAAAAAGGTGCATTATATGTGGCTGAGTGCCTTTTAAAATCTCATATTTATTTTCAACTTTAATATAAAATGTAAAGATAATCATTAAAGTTAATAACTGAAAGAAATTAAAATATTTTTTCACAATGAATAAAGTATTTTTTCTTCTTGCAGAATAAGGGTAAAGGTTCATAAGAAAACTCCTGCCTTTACATTGCTCAATAAAAAATGAGAGAGAGAGAGAGTGTGTGTGTGTGTGTGTGTGAGAGAGAGAGAGACAATGGTTCAGAGCTGAGACGGCTTCTGACCTGCTCCTAGTGCCACTTCCAGATCACTGTTTTCCTGTGCTTGGGATTTCAGGGATAGGAGAAATCCCTGCTTCTTTCTTTACCTCTTTAAACCTACTTTGAACACAAATATTAATGATGCTGGCAACATTTATGACCCAGATCCCTACTGCATTCTGATCCAAACTCTTGCAATACGCTGTTGCCTAGGTGTCCAATGTGCGTCCCTACCTCACTCCTAACCACAGTGCACCATCTCTACTAACGCAGGTACGTCATGCTCCCTCAGCCTGGACTGTTGGAATGTTCTTCGCCTCTTCTCTCCCTCCAGCTGTTAAATGCATCCATACTTAGAAGTAAAGAGGCCTTGACTGGCCTCCCAGTCCAGAGTTTCCCTGGACTTTCTTTATGTTCTCCCATGACTTATATGTCCTCATTCTTCAACTTGGGGTAAAATCTCTATTAACATGAAGTTAAGCCTCTCCTTCTTGAGATCTTTTCCTTCATTCCCTGCAAAACCTCCAACAACTCCCCAGGAGCCAACCATACCTCTGAATTCCAAGGGACCAGTTAGGCCACTGGAGTCCCTGCTTTGCTTTCTATTCCTCGGGGTCATTATTGCACATGGGTCCCGCACAGGATGGTGGACTCCCCGTCTTCACTAAGGAAACACCCAAGTGGACTCAAGTCTTCTACAGTCTTCCATGGCATTCTGCCTTAGACTTCAGGGTTCAGTTCACTGAATTCATATCACATCTCAGATCAGCCATCCTTCTCCAGAGTAGGATCCCAGGACATGTTAGCCGGTCTCACAAAGAGTTCCATATTTAGGAACAAAGGGTGGGAGGGAAAGCCCTCTCTCTTAAAAATAGCCTTCTCTCTTAAAACCTCAAGCCCTATGGCTGACTCCTGGCTTTGCTTGCTCTTCACAAATTGTCCATTTTCCAAAATGTCCTTTCCCTGCCAGTAGACTTTGGTAAAACCCACACAATCGAACCTGTTATTCACTATTCATGACCCAAATTGTCTCTCTTCCAAGAATCATGGGTTGAAGCCCTATCTCCCCATGTCACTGTATTTGGACTTAGGACATTTAAGGAAGTAATTAAGGTTCAGTTCAGTTCAGTTCAGTTGCTCAGTTGTGTCCGACTCTTTGTGACCCCATGGACCACAGCACACCAGGCTTCCCTGTCCATCACCAGCTCCCGGAGTTTACTCAAACTCATGTCCACTGAGTCGGTGATGCCATCCAACCATCTCATCCTTTGTCATCCCCTTCTCCTCCTGCCTTCGATGGTTCCCAGCATCAGGGTCTTTTCAAATGTTCTTCACATCAGGTGGCCAAAGTACTGGAGTTTCAGCTTCAACATCAGTCCTTCCAATGAAAACTCAGGACTGATCTCCTTTAGGATGGACTGGTTGAATCTCCTTGTAGTCCAAGGGACTCTAAAGAGTCTTCTCCAAAAAACCACAGTTCAAAAGCATCAATTCTTCAGTGCTCAGCTTTCTTTATAGTCCAACTCTTACATCCATACATGACCACTGGAAAAACCATAGCCTTGACTAGATGGACCTTTGTTGGCAAAGTAATGTCTCTGCTTTTTAGTATGTTGTCTAGGTTGGTCATAACTTTCCTTCTAAGGAGTAAGCATCTTTTAATTTCATGGCTGCAGTCACTATCTGCAGTGATTTTGGAGCCCCCAAAATAAAGTTACTGTTTCCACTGTTCCCACATCTATTTGCCATGAAGTGATGGGACCAGATGCCATGATCTTAGTTTTCTGAATGTTGAGCTTTAAGCCAACTTTTTCACTCTTCTCTTTCACTTTCATCAAGAGGCTCTTTAGTTCTTCTTCGCTTTCTGCCATAAGGGTGGTGTCATCTGCCTATCTGAGGTTATTGATATTTCTCCTGGCAATCTTGATACCAGCTTGTGCTTCATCCAGCACGGCGTTTCTCATGATGTACTCTGCATATAAGTTAAATAAGCAGGGTGACAACATATAGCCTTGACGTACTCCTTTTCCTATTTGAAACCAGTCTGTTGTTCCATGTCCAGTTCTAACTGTTGCTTCCTGATCTGCATAAGATTTCTCAAGAGGCAGTTCAGGTGGTCTGGTATTCCCATCTCTTTAAGAATTTTCCACAGTTTATTGTGATCCACACAGTCAAAGGCTTTGGCATAGTCAATAAAGCAGAAATAGATGTTTTTCTGGAACTCTCTTACTTTTTCGATGATCCAACAGATGTTGGCAATTTAATCTCTGGTTCCTCTGCCTTTTCTGAAAGCATCTTGAACATCTGGAAGTTCCCGGCTCATGTATTGTTGAAGCCTGGCTTGGAGAATTTTGAACGTGTGAGATGAGGTCATAAGTGTGTAGGGCCCTAAACCAACAGGATTGGTATTCACATAAGAATAGGAAGAGACATCAGGAGTGCATACACACGGAGAAAAAGCTGTGTGCAAACACACTGAAAAGGTGGTGAAGCAAGGAAGAGAAGTCTCACTAGGAATGAGCTTTGTGGGCACCTCGATCTTGGACTTCCAGTCTCCAGAATTGTGAGAAAATAAGCTTCTGTCATTTAGGCAACTGAGTCTGTGATATTCTGTTATGGCAGCCTGAGTAGACTAATGTAAACCGCAATGCGGGGAAGAAGTGGGAGAGTGTGGTTGGTTGCCACACAGAGAGCTCCACAGGCTGCATGTGTAAATCGGCCCCCATCTCCTTGCTCTCTCAGAGAACTGTGAGATGACAAGATAGGAAGTATGCATCCCAAGGAGACAAAGGGCTCCCACACCCAGTCTGAAATACCCTGGCTCTTATATTTGCATAATTAAGAAAGGCTACTCAACTGACTTCTTTTACAACAAAATGGTTTTCAGAAGTCATTATTTCCAGCTATAGGATTAGAAATTGCAGGAGTAATATTTTAAAATGTTATACCATTTATCACCCTGTTTAACAACTATTGCATTAATTATATAACAGCAATTGCTATTTATATATCCAATGTCCCCCTTTCATTAAATTCCCAGAGTAATGAAAATTACTAAAATAGTAATTTTCTTGGAAAGCATATAAAGAAAAATGGGTAGAGGGAAATAACAAACACTCTTATGGCTGAAAATGACTTCCACTTGTTTTTCTCTTCTTTTGGTGAGCTGGCATTGCTTCTGTATAGAAAATAAAATTTAAAAACCTTATGTGCTAAGTCACTTCAGTCGAGTCTGACTCTGCATCTCTGTGGACTGTAACCTGTCAGGCTCCTCTGTCCATGGGATTCTCCAGGCAAAAATACTGGAGTGGGTTGCCAGGCCCTCACTATAAACTTAAATAATTCACTTTTTACTTAAAACACACACTAAAAGAAATGCTGCCAGTCTCACATCCTCAGCCATTTCATATTCTTCGTCTGGTTTATAGTTTACTTAATTCTGCAAAAAATGTCATGTTTCCATCCTTATTATAATTGTGTATTCTTCATTTTATTTTACATTAATACAATGCTCAAAAATGAAACAATGCCGATTAATTCATATGAAAAATTAACTGTAAAAAAAAAGAATTTGTTAAAATTCCATTCAATCAGGAAGGCTTATGACTGTTTTTACTCAGAATGTCAGATCAAAAGAATGTTATATTTCTTGTTAACATCAAGAGATTCTGCCATGAAAACTCAAGGTTTTTGATTCTTGTGTATTTACCCTAATATAAACTATGCTTAGCATCAAATATGTTATTCTCATTACTCTCCTGTATGTGACAATGTATTCGATAATTTTTTTAAAATATGCAGCACTTAGAAATTTTCTTTTAAGGACCCTTAAAATATAGCCTACAGGGAAGTCCACCAAGTACAACTCTGCTGTTAGCAAAAAGCTTAGAATTTCCACATTGAGACTTGCTTTCTTATTCCACCCCCAAATTCTCCAAGAACCTCCAAGAGTCAACCCCACTTCCAAACAACAGGCAAGACCAGTTGGGCTACTACATACCCTGCTTTGCTGCTCAATTTCCAGTAAATGGCTAAAATAACAATAGGGTTTCTTTATTTTTTTCTTAGCTGACCTTTTACCAAGTTCTTTAACTGCTGTTGTACAACAGTTTATAGATGGAACTATTCGTCAGTATAGATTCCTATGCATGACTTGAGGATACTTTGGTTTCCATTATCCTTCAGAAAGCCCAAGAGTGAGGGAAGGACAGTGCCTTCTAGAAAGCAGTGGTACAGTAGGGCAGGTTTAACAGGAAAAATGGAAGCTTCTATACAGGCAAAATGGCAGCACATTTACTATACTTAATATATAAAATATATGTAATTTTGCAAACAACTAAGCATTTCCTATCATTAACAACTGAAGTGTGTCCAGTGTGTATCTGTCACTCTGTCCTTGGGATGACTGAAGAGATTACTACTGCTTGTTTTATCTCATCAGCTTTATGTCTCACCAACAGCATCAGCAAAGCTTCCCTACCGTCTCTGAAAGCTGATGGCTCAGCCACTCTCCTCGCACCCTCCTACTCCACAGTGGATGACCTTCCTCCCCTTTGCCACCACTACACACTGGACGCACCTCTCCAACTGAATCCATAGAAATGGATTTCAATTACCTCATCACTTGTCTTCTTGTACTTCGAGCTTTTTGAAGGTAGTCTGAGCCAAGCCATCATTTTATCCTTGGAGTCTGGCACACAGTTATTCTTCAATAAGTGTTTGAACTAATTAAATTAATTAATTCAATGTCGGTCTGCTAAGGTGCAGGGGAAGAAGTACATGATCTGGCAGGCATATGCAAATTATATTTATGAGTGAGTTGCTTGCTCCAAGAATCAATCTCAGAAACAGTGTAGGAGTTTATTATGAAAACAAAGATAAAACAACCCCCAAGGTCCAAGTGTATTCCTGAGGCTTAAACAAGAATAAAAGTAACACATTAGGAGCTATTATTAGAAAAAAAGGGAAAGCATACCTCTAACACACCACATTTACAGTAAATTTTTATATATTATTATTAAATTTAGCATATCAATTACATTAACATGATAAAACTCAAAAGAAATCCACACATAAAATCCCAGTTCTTAGGAAATAAAAGTTGAAATAATAAAATTTAAAGAAATGAGCAAAATACATTATGTGAAGCCTGATGATCACCTCTTGATAAGACTACTGCTGTATTTCTATGTCTACTGTCCTTCTTCTATCTTTTCTTCATATTTTAGTACAAGTAGTTTATTTTTAATGTAATTCTCAGTATGTGGCTGATATGTATCACGTCTTCACACAGATCTTGAATTTAAATCCAACAATAGTTTACAGCTTATTTTACCAGCCTTCTACCATTCTTTACTATTCTGCAAATTGATATGTAATGGGAAAGAATTAAACACTCTTTCCTTTATGAATAGTATTTAGGGGTAACTGAATAGTAGGTGAGGGAAAGATTTTTTAGAAGGTAACAATGTTAGTTAATAATACAGACCCTGGAGAAGGAAATGGCATCCCATTCCAATATTCTTGCCTGGGAAATCCCATGGACAGAGGAGTCTGGCAGGCTACAGTCCATGGGGCCACAAGAGTCAGACATGACTTAGCGACAAAACCACCACCACCAATAAAACAGAAGGAATGATAAAAATGTGAAAGGCACCATTTTGCAAGCCCTAATGATATACATTATCCTGGCAGTAATCATTAGGTGAAAAGTTGATAGGAAATTTTACAATAGATGGAGGTGAAAATACCTGAACCACTTGATACAATAAACTCACCACAAGTGGAACAGAGGCCTGGCCTGTATATTCTTACTGATATGATGCATTGGAAGGCACCAGAACATATATATAGCACTGTTGCCTACAATATTGAACCTGAATTTATTCAAGTATCTAAATTCAACTACCGAATATAAGAAATGTATTTTATCTGTTAATCAATATTACCCTTTTAAATAATCTTATAGTAAGCTGGATTTAGAAAAGAGGAACCAAAAAAAAGAAAAGAGGAACCAGAGATCAAATTGTCAACATCCATTGGATCATTGAAAAAGGAAGAGAGTTCCAGAAAAACATCTATTTCTGCTTCATTGACTATGCCAAAGCCTTTGACTATGTGGATCACAACAGACTGGAAAATTCTGAAAGAGATGGGAATACCAGACCACCTGAACTGCCTCTTGAGAAATCTGTATGCAGGTCAGGAAGCAACAGTTAGAACTGGACATGGAACAACAGACTGGTTTCAAATAGGAAAAGGAGTACGTCAAGGCTATATGTTGTCACCCTGCTTATTTAACTTATATGCAGAGTACATCATGAGAAACGCCGTGCTGGATGAAGCACAAGCTGGAATCAAGATTGCCAGGAGAAATATCAATAACCTCAGATAGGCAGATGACACCACCCTTATGGCAGAAAGCAAAGAAGAACTAAAGAGCCTCTTGATGAAAGTGAAAGAGAAGAGTGAAAAAGTTGGCTTAAAGCTCAACATTCAGAAAACTAAGATCATGGCATCCGGTCCCATCACTTCATGGCAAATAGATGGGGGAACAGTGGAAACAGTAACTTTATTTTGGGGGCTCCAAAATCACTGCAGATGGTGACTGCAACCATGAAATTAAAAGATGCTTACTCCTTGGAAGGAAAGTTATGACCAACCTAGACAACATACTAAAAAGCAGAGACATTACTTTGCCAACAAAGGTCCATCTAGTCAAGGCTATGGTTTTTCCAGTGGTCATGTATGGATGTAAGAGTTGGACTATAAAGAAAGCTGAGCACTGAAGAATTGATGCTTTTGAACTGTGGTTTTTTGGAGAAGACTCTTTAGAGTCCCTTGGACTACAAGGAGATTCAACCAGTCCATCCTAAAGGAGATCAGTCCTGAGTTTTCATTGGAAGGACTGATGTTGAAGCTGAAACTCCAGTACTTTGGCCACCTGATGTGAAGAACATTTGAAAAGACCCTGATGCTGGGAACCATCGAAGGCAGGAGGAGAAGGGGATGACAGAGAATGAGATGGTTGGATGGCATCACCGACTCAGTGGACATGAGTCTGAGCAAACTCTGGGAGCTGGTGATGGACAGGGAGGCCTGGCGTGCTGCAGTCCATGGGGCTGAAAAAGAGTCAGACATGATTGAGTGCCTGAACTGAACTGAGTAGTAATCTAGTTTCAATTTGTGGCCCATTAATAGCAAGTGTGCATGTCTCTATGTGCTTGCTTTTATTTTCCATCATTTTAAACTACTTCTGCTTCTAGTGTTCATCCCTGTGTTGGTCTTTACTTACTCTTCAGAGCTTTATTAAGTCCCTTTCTGAACCAGACAAAAGAAAAGCAAATAATTACACAGTTTAGGTTTTCTTTCAAATTTTTAGATTTAATAGTCAGTCATATTTTTAGGTATCTTTCCAGACACAATGTTGAGTCAAGGAAAACAATTTTCCAAAAATTCTTGTGCCAAGATAAACATCTAATGCATATGTTTCAATAAAAAGAGTTATCAAAGAGATATCCTGTGCTTAGTTGTTCAGTCATGTCTGACTCTTTGCGACCTATGGACTGTAGCCCTCCAGGCTCCTCTGTCCACGGGATTCTCCAGGCAAGAATACTGGAGTGGGTTGCCACACCCTCCTCCAGGGGGTCTTCCCGATCTAGGGATTGAACCCAGGTCTCCCGCACTGTGGGCAGACCTTCTTTCTAAAAGGGATATCAAAGGTTTTTCTCATACTCTATTGACAAATGTCTTCCTAGAGTGCATGTTGAGAAGAATTCTAAAGCAAATTATGACCCAGGAGGAAGGTACACAGTAGAAATTCTATTATTGGACAAAATTGAGGTGAGTAGTTAATCAAAACAACCAAACCATGGAATGATTTTTAAATAATAATAGAAGTATTATATTACTTATAGAATATAGATTATTATATTAGAAGTATTATATATATGCAAAATAATAAAAGTATTATAATATAGAGTACATTATAATATACAAAAGCACATTTAATAAACATTTGATGTAAGGCCTAGATCTTTCACTGTATTGGATCTATGAGTACACTGATCAGTCCTCCAGTTTCATAAATGTCATTCAAATGCTTCATCTACAATTTCTAGTTTGTTTCGTTAGCGTACAGTGAGGATGTAAAAGCACTTGCAAAGCCATCTACAATAGATTCTTACAATATTTTTATGATTTTCTCCCCACTTCTTTAAGTTACTTTGTCTACACCTAAATGTTTTAGTTATTGCTCTTTACCCAGTCTTGTGAAGGTTTCAATATGGCTGCCATAGAAACAATGTCATATTTTGCAAATATATTTAGGTGGTTTAGACAATATTTAAAATCAATTAAAAATTACAGTAACATATATAGTTGGCAGGCATATAATGACTGCCCACATGATTCTAACTCCTGGTCTCTGCATTGGTTTACTAGAGCTGCTATAACAAAGTACCATAAACCATGTAGTTTAAATAACAGAAACGTATTGTCTTACAATTCTGGAGTCTACAAGTCCAAGATTAAACTTCAGCAAGATTGATTCCTTTGGGGGCTTTGTGAGAGAATCTGTTCCATACCTCTTACCTAGCTTCTGGTGATTTGTTGTCAATCTTCAGCCTTCCTTGGCTTGTAGGAACATCACCTCAATCTCTGCCTTCATTTTCCCAATGTTCTCCCTGTGTATGTGGTCTGTCTCTAAATTTCCCCTTCTGATAGGGATACCAGTCATGTTGGATTTATGGCCTGCCCTAATCCAGTACAACCTTGTCTTAACTAACTACATCTTTAATGACCCTATTTCCAAATAACACCACACTCTTTGGAGAGTTTGGAATTTAAGTCTTCAGCGTGTGAATTATGAGGGGACCTGACTGAACCCACAACAGTTTCAATCAGTAAGTTTCATAGAAAGGGTGGAAATTTTAGTTTAATGAAGGGAGTTTCGAATGTAAAAGATTAATTAATGAATTTCGCCATGAGAGTAGGGTCCAGGATAGGAAAGTACGTGTTGTCATATATTTTTCTGGGATCATGCTATATTTATAAAGCTTGACATTGTATTTTATTTTCCAGGAGTGTGTTTGAGGAAAAAGTCACTGGAAAGAAAAGGTCCAAAATAAATTAATCTCAGCTCATTATCCCTTAACTTGAATTTCTCAATTAAAGTTGTGCAAACAAATGAGGTATTTGCATATTCTAAAACAAGCCATTATTTAAATATCCTTGATTCTCATTGTTGTACATCTGAAGAAAGAAAAATAATGATAAACTGGTATATTTTATACAGTTCCTTATTACTCAAAGACATCTCTTTCCAAACAATAATCATAAGTCCTTTGCCTTCAATCTAACTTTTTCTTTTTTTTTGGTTAGGTTTATGTGTGTTCTAATTCTATATCAGAGTGCAAATTGGAGTAAAGGCATAAGATAAAGAAAACTTTTTCACTGTGTTTATGTGACATGCCATTCTACAAAGAGTAAGGCTTTCATCTTTAATCCGATATCCACTTAACTACACTGTAGAAGATTTATTTTGACCCCCTCTTGTTTCAGAAGGGGCTCAAAAGTCTGTAGCAATTTTTGACACTTTGCTATAATGTTTTTCTAACCCCCCCACCACACACACACTCCTCCCTGCCTCATTTTCATATGGACACAAAGAGTTGGGATAAAATGATGGTTCATTATAGTGGTACAGAGCTCTTATCTTCATCCGGCAAGAGTCATTTCCTTCCAAAGATTGAAATGCAAATGTGAAAATTAATGATAACTGCATTATCTGATAGCAGAGATAATACCAATTCACTGTCAGAGTAATACACAGTCATTCTACGATTTCCTCTGCTTCTCACAATATTCTTCTTACTGTCAGACTATATCTATGGTTAACTATGTTTCATAGGTTTCTGTTAATTTACTTCAAATGGCATTTCCCAGATCTTATATCTACCACATTTTCCCAATCAAAAAGGAAACTAAATCAGAACTGTAATCTCCAAGCCCTTCTTTGGACTAGTAAAGGGGAAAAAAAAAAAAAAAAAAAAAAACCTCTGTATCATTAGTATGTGCTTCCTCACAGTAGTCTCCCGGCTGCCATTCCATTTTGCACAAAACAGTCCCCATCTTTACAGTTTAATTTCAGGCACAGACCACAACTAGCCTTGTCCTCTGCATGCATTCACATTATTGAAAAGCAACTGAAAGGAGGTGACATTACAGATTTCTTGACCAATGTTTAGTCCAGATGCAACAAGTACACATATCTGATTTTATGCTTAACATTTATTTTTGAAAATTTACTTACATTAAAATTTCTTTTACTGAATTATGTTTTAAACCCAGTTGACCAGAACATAGTTAATATAACCCTATGATGATTTCTAATAGCAAAATATGGCAAGGTTAATTCACTATACAAATGTGAGCTCATCATCTGTAAGGCATTATAATGGCTTCTAAGGCACAATTGCCAAAATGATACTAAAAGGAATATTAACAGCTATCTATTGAGCACTTACGAAGCTGTGATCTCCATGTTTTACATAGAAAGTCTCATTAATGATGTAGTAATTACAATTAGTCCCACTTTATAAATAAGGAAACTGAGCCCTTGGAGAGTTAGTAACTAACCCAATGTATCATGAGAAATGCCAGACTGGATGAATCACAAGCTGGCATCAAGACTGCCAGGAGAAATATAAACAATTTCAGATATGCAAATCCAC